>NW_006787659.1:658168-704605 GCF_000442215.2 Lipotes vexillifer | reverse complement strand
TCCCTACATCTACATAGTGGATGACTAAGAAATAGAAAATGTGGCGGAAGGAGAAAATGGCCAGAGAAGAAAATTTCAGAGAAGAGTAAACTTTTCTATTACTTTGGGAAAATTCATAAATTCAGCCAGTTCCCCTTTGGAATAGAAATAGTTTTTGTTAACTGTTCTAGAAGCTCTGCGTTTGTGATTTTAAGTATGTCTGAGGTTCTGTGATGATATCTTATTATTTTTGAAGGAAACAGAAGACAGATTCCTTAATACATTAATTCTGAAGAAAACCAAACAGTTCTTAAAACAAATTTGGATTCTTGTAATTGAAGAATTAAGTGAAGTGAAGTCTCTTTATTAACCCCAGCCTCTCTCCCCATCTCTTCATGGATTTACTTCCAGTTGTAGGTTTATTTCTCTTCTCTAGTTTCTGAGCCAGTCCTCTTTGAGGGATGAAGCTCTGCTCTCTGCCCCTCCACCCTGGTGGGAGAGGAGCATTAAGCCCCTCTTCTGAGTACACTGCCCTGAGAATGGGAGTCCCAGGGCTCACCAGGCATCCTTGCATCCTGTGTGTTTCTCACTGCCCTGCAATGGCACAGTTCTGGTGTGGGATTCCATAGCACACGGGTGCCCTGAGTAGAACTGGCCTTCTTTCCTATCCCTATGTTGAGTTCCTCTGTAAAGACTGTGGTCTGTGGAGTCTCTTTATAACTTCACTCTGACTCCACTCTTTACAGAGTCCGTCTTTGATGAATGCTTCCCACATCTAGAGATCTCCCAGAACTCAGCTCCCTGGCTGGACCTCTGGGGTTAGTCGTTTCCTCTGTCCCCAGGTGTTGAGCTTGTTCTACATTCTGAGACTCTTTGCAACATTATTGTAGGTCAGAGGTTGCAAACTCATATGACTTCTGAATGAGAGAGCTGGGTAAAGATTGAGATGGATTGAAAGTACATGCCCCATTTAAAGGGGGTGGCCACAAGTCATATTCTGCTGATTATTGCAATTTCAGGAGAAGAAAAAAAAATCTGAATTTAGGTGTGAAATCTCCTGACTTGAAAATGTTAGCAACTAATTCATTTTTTTAAAAAAAATGACATGTGAGCCAAGTACATTCCATCTGCTTCCTGACCTGTGACACATCTATGCCTGTGTGACTTCTATCTTAGACCATGTTATTGAACTATGCAAACCCTGGTGTCTGTACCTTTGTAGGTGGGTAAGCCTGTGTTGTCACACCTAAGGCTGAGACATCTCACTACTGTCTTAGCCAAGCAAACAGTTGACCTCCAGGACCACCTTGCTTCCTGTGCATTTTCCATCTTGCTACATGCTGGGTGTCAACATATTCCTAAGGGGCAACTCCTTGAAAATGTGATTTTCTAACCCAGGAAATTGTTATTAAGCAACTCTAGTATGCTAAGCACGTTTGTTAAGAATATAAACAGCAAATATTAGTAGGACATAGACTTTGTTCTCCAAAAGCATGGAAGACATACCTAAAGTGAACCTCCAGTGAGTAATGTCTTTATATAATCCCCTCCCCTTGGGGACAGGCAGAACCTGTGACTTGTTGGTAACCAATAGTATATAGCAAAGGTGATGGAATGTCAGGTCCATAATTAGTTATGTTATATGGCAGAGGAGATGGGGTGTTGTGCCCATGATTACATTTTGTTTTATAACACTTCCTCGTAGCAGTCTGAGCAAGAAAATCAGACTGCTCAGACCATGCTCTGAACTGCCTATAGGAAGTGTCATGTGGCAGGGAACCATGGGCAGCCTCTAGGGCTTGAGGGCAGCCTCCAGATAACTGCTGGTAACAAGCTGGGGCCCCTAGCCACAATGCTGCGAGGAAATGAATTTTTCCAACAACCTGAATAAAGTTGGAAGTGGATTCTTCCCTAGTGAGCCTTCAGATGAGACTGCAGCCCTGGACAACATTTTGATTACAGCCTGTGAGATCCTGAGCAGAGGACCCAGCTAAGTTCTCCTTGGACTCTTGTCCTAGGAAAACTGTAAGAAAATACAAATATGTTGTTTTACGCCACTAAGTGCATGGTAATTTGTTATACAAGAGTAGAAAACGAATACAGCAGTTTATAGCTTACTGTGGAAAATGCCATAGCCAATGCACCACATACATCAAGTTAGAGAGACATTTACTTGCTTGGATCCCTTTTAGGAAGAGGACTGTACATGTTTGGAAGAAAGACTTGATTGGCTGAGTCCCAGGGCTACTGCAAAATGTACAAGAAGATGTTGTTTGCTTCATCGAGAGAAAGGTGTGTGCCTGTAGATGTTCTAGAGCTCATCAAGATTGTGAATTCCTGTCTTCTGGGCACATGCTCCCTTGAAGTAGGTACCTCGTCCCTGCTCTGCTCTGCATCCCACAGGGAGGCTGTCTCCTGGAATCTGCTTCCTGCTAGATCCTACCAGTGGGAAGCGGTGGCAGGAATTTGGAGAGAGAGAGTGATGGTGGGGATGAGTGATGTCAGGGACTGCCTCCTGGTCCTTTTCTAGCTCTGGTAGCATCTTAGGTGGTATCTGCATGTCCTTCAAGGCTCCAGCTCCCAAGGGAATGGCCTACTTTGGTTTCAGCTTCTAGAGCATCACTGTATATAACTATATGCAGCTATATAGATTTAAATTCATTGAATTTAAATAATTTTTTTTTTTTTTTTACAAACCAAAATTTTTATTCTTATATTCTGCAGATATATAATTACCCTATCAAAGTACTATGAAAGTTTCTTATCTCTTACTCTCAATTTCTTATCTCATTGCAGACCAGTAACAAACAGTTCAGGAGCTAGCACTGGCTCATGAAACACATGCATTACATTAACACACAGAAAAAATTTAAATCTGTGTCAGATTCTTAGAATTAATAAGAGGATTGAGCAACATAGCTGCCTTTAAAATCAACGTACAAAATCAATTGTATTTATACACATCAGCAACAAACAAAAACAAGATATCTACAAATAATATAATAAAGATATCTAGAGAAAATTTGGAATGTTTATTGAGATATATTAAAGAACTAAATAAAGCCACATGTATTGATACAAAGAATATATTTTGTTTTAGTGTTAATTCTTCACCAATTGGTTTATAAATTCAAATGTGAAACTCCTCTTTCATCCAGGTATTGATAATTTGGGCTCTTTCTCCCATCCTCCTTACCCCCCTCCCTTCTACTTTCTCTCTCAATCAGTCTACTAGGGGTTTCTCAATTTTACTGAACTTTTAAAAGAACAAGATTTTGGCTTTTGAAGTTTTTTCTGTTGCTTGTTTTCTCTTGACATTTCAATGATTTCTGCATTTATTATTATTTCTTTTGTTTTTACTTCTCTGGGTTTACTTTGTTCTTCTTTTCCTAGCTTCCTAAGGTGGAAATTTAGGTCATTGGATTTTAGGCCTTTTTTTTTTTTTCATTTCTACTATAAGCATTTAGAGATGTAAATTTTCTTCTAAGCACTGCTATAGCCGCATCCCATAAATTTTGATATTTTATATTATCTATATTCATAGATTATCTAAAGTATCGATATTTTCAACTTTCCTTTGATTTCTTCTTTGATTCATAGATTATTTAGAAGCATGTTATTTAATTTCCAAGTACTGGGTGGTGTTTCCCAAGGTATTTTAATGTTATTGATATTTTATCTGATTTCAAAATGGTCAGCAAACATTTTCTCTGTACAATTTCAATTCTTTTAAATTGAGACTTACTTTATTGCCTAGAATATAGTGTTTCCTGTATAATGTACCATGTACACTTGAAAAGAATGTGCATTTTGCAGTTATTGACTACAGTGTTTTATAGATATTATTAAGGTCAAGGTGGCTGATAATGTGGTTCAGATGTACTATGTCTTTACTGATATTTTTTTCCCTCTGCAGAGGGGAACATCTGGTGAACATTCATATGGGACACAAGTGTTCTTCCACACTGAGCCTATTCTGAGAGGTTCATCCACATCATACTCTTCCCCAGTTCTCTTTGTTGTGAAGCTTCCAATTTTATTCTTTCCACCAGAGCATAATTCCTAGCTCCCAAACTGGTGTGCACTAATGCTTCTGCACAGCTCTCCCTCCAGGCATAACAAATAATCATAGGTACTCCTTGAAGTTCAAGCCAATGAGAGCTAAGAGTTTCTTTTCTCTAGTATTTTTCAGAGCTTCTCCTGAGTGGGGCTGTAACATTGCAACAGCTCACTTTTGGATAGTGTGTGAAACCATCCACAAACCATGCTCAGATTGTTCTCCCTCAGCCAATTGGTCATATGGAACTCCACATGAGGCTATAGGTATAGGCTGAGGATGAGTTAGAAATACAGCAGAAATTGGTGCCCTGAGAGTGTGAACCACATGATCATGCACCTAACTTGAGTGAATCCTGCTCAGATGCCATCTTGATGCATCCACTTGATGATAGAGCACTGCCAGGCACACCAAATCCAAGGCTTTATGAATAAAATCATTCCCATTTTGTTATTTTTGTGATGGACAGTTTAGTTCTCATGGTTATTTGAGCATTCAGGATGGGAGGTTCTGGTTTCTCAAAAAGAAGCTGTTTCTTAGAGGTTATCTTGTCTACAGTGTTAGGTACAGTTTTCTTGGGCACTGTATGAAAATCATTAGTGCATGACTCAGAACTTCAAATGATGGCCAGAAGGCTTGAATCCTAGTGTTGACTCTACTCTTATAGTTCCGTTTTCTTTTCATCCCATGGGCTAAAAGTTTGCACTGAAGTCCATAGCTACTGAAAATCGTGAATGAATCTAGGAGACAAAGTGTTTATTTTTTCTAATATATGTCACCTATTATAAACTTACTTATTCACTGAATATCATTTTGTGCATAACAAAAATAAATAATAAAATAAAAAATTTTAAAAAGAAGCTGTTTCTTAAAAAGAAAATCATTCTTGGACTAATATGGCATATATTTGCTCCAAAACCCTAGGGCCTTCACTGTGAGTCTTCTTTTAGGGTATGCTCAGACACAAGAAAGCAATGTGAGCTACCACAAAGATGCCGAACCATGGAATCTGCTACATCATCAAGATTAAGCAGTGAGCCTCTTCCACAGCAACATAACCAACCCGAAGAGCCTTCTCTTATTCTAAGCGCCATTCAAATTGCAAACCTCAGAGGTTATGTCATAGCTAGTCCAGCAGTACACCCAAACATGTCAGACTTTGCTTAAAATATCCATAGAGAACCAAAAAGCTTTGGACTTCTTTCTTAGTGATGGGGGACTTGAGATGCAGCAATTTCTCTTTTACTTTGGAGAAGATATCACAGCTTGCTACTGGATTCCAGAACGTTTCCTGATGTGGAAGGCTGATAAATTTTCAAGAATCTATCCCCACTCTGGCAAGTGTCTTATTGAAGCATAGAATATTCTTGCTACTTCCCAATCATCAAGTCTAATCAGCATGATTTCATTGAGATTGTGGATGAACATTATGTTCTTTGAGATACTGAGATAACAAGCCTCTTGCAAACCACATAGTAACTGAGAATTGAAAATTGACATATCCTTGAGGAAGACTGTGAAGATATGCCTCAGCCTTTGCCAAGGAAAACCAAAATGCCTCTGGTGTTCTCTACTTATTAAAATAGACGAAAAAGAGAGAAAAAGGTTCTGCCCGATTAATAGTGGTCTATAAGTGTCAGGAGTCATATTGATTTGCTCTGGCAAGAGATCTCAACTGAAATAACAGACACCATCATAGTCACCACAAGATTAAATTTATAATAATCTACTATATTTTTCCAGGAACCAAACTTATTCTTCACAAGGCAAAAAGACAAACTAAATGTAGATATTATAGAAATAACCATTTCTGTAGCCTTTACAGTGACACTAATTTTCTGTGAATCTCCCTGGGTTAGGGGATTGTTTTATTTTACTATTTTGGTAGGTGAGGGTAATTTCAGAGGCTTTCAATGGGCTCTATCAAAATAACCCTTACTCCATGGGTCAGGAAGTAAATGGGAGGAATTCTGTGGTGGTTGCATCTGCCTAAACCAATGATACACCCTGGAAATGGGAAATTATGATAGCATCACAAATCTACTCAGTCTTTTATGAAAAAAAACTAAGCCAAAATGTTTCAATCACCTGACCCACTGAAGTCCCTACCACCAATGTACCACAGTGGTATTCTGGGTCCCCAATAAGCCCCTAAAAGTTGTAGCTATTTTCCTTTCCCCAGTGTGTAGTTATATAAATCAGTGGCTTCAGGTCTCTTTAGGAAAGGCTAAGAGTACATTATATACCTGAAGTATCATTAAAGAACCTTTTAATCCCACTTTCCCTTTATTCAAGGATCCCTGAATACATGAATCACTCAATGAGAGGCCATGACTTTTATATACTGGTGACTCAAGCAAACTTCAGTTCAACAAAATGGGTCTAGTGCTTTTGGAATACATTCTCACACATACCATCCAGGTTTCTGTCCACATACATTAATAAAAAGAATATATATATATATATATATATGCAAACTGAATCACTTTGCTGTATGCCTTAAACTAACACAACACTGTAAATCAACTATATTTCAATAAACTTAACTAATTAATTAAAAAAATATATTTCCATTCCCCCCATGATGTATTTTTCTTCTGCTCAATGTTATTCTTCATTAATAATCATGAAACATTTATCCATTTTTAGATAATTGATTAAAAAGTTTGATTTAGCATTCTTCTAAAATAAAGTTCCTTGTAGTCATAAGCAAAGTAGCTTGCTATTTATCTATTTCCAAATTTCTAAGAAGAATATAATGTGTGGGAGAAATTTCTACCTGGAAGCTTTTTGAAAATTAAAGTATGTGCATCCTTTACTGTCTGACAGTATTACAAAAAAACATTGAATACTGTGAATTCATACATATCTTGACAGGGACTTAAAATATATATTTGACCTCTACTATATGATCAATGAAATATTTCTAACTATACAAACTCTTAATATACAAGATAAGAAATAATTTTCTTAAACATATATCATCCAATTTGTCCTTTAATGCTGATTATTATTTCTAATACAGGAGATTTATAAGTTATTCAAATGTATAAATAATTCCAGTTTGGTTTAAAACTGCATTGAAGGTTAGAATGTTTATTAAGAAAATATTTTAAATTACAAATAGTATAATCCACTTTATGGACAAAAGGAAAAAACATATATATATATGTGTGTGTGTGTGTGTGTGTGTGTGTGTTTGTGTATTTGTGTGTGTCTATAAATATATCTGTATATAAATATATATGTAGATATGTAAACATAAAAAGTAACAGAAGTTTGCAACCAATGTTATGACAATGATTAGTTTTGGTAGGAATAAAAATGGGACTATTCAAATTTAACACAATGTATTTCTATATATTTAAATATTTTATAAGAATACCTGGTTGCATTATTATAAAATACAAATATTATATGACTAGATAATATATTTGAAAAATAAATAAATGGATCTTTTACCTTAAATTTAAATAAATACTTGCATATAATTCTACTATTCTATGGTTTTATTATTTTTGCAAATTATATATAAACCTGCTGAAATATAGTTTTTAATTATGGTGATAGAAAGGGATTTATGTTTTTATTATTGTTTTTTAATCATTAACCTGTTGTCACAAACTGTTTTATTGTTGTTGAACTTTTTTTTTTTTATCACAGATTTTTAATAATATTTGGTTCATTAGTGAATGGAACTTAAGCACTTATTATACTCTTTTACATTATGAAAATTAATAAAGGAAAATCCCACTAAAATGAAGTTGTGAGGCTAGAAGGAGGAGCTCTAACATGCATACCACTTCAGGTTCATACAGATCCCAATAGGAAAATCTTTGGCAGAAAGTGACACTGCTTTACTACCACCAGCAGGAGGAACAAATTTTTTTTCCTTGCTTGGCAAGAGCTCAGGCAGTGAGAGACTGTCACAACTCAGCCAATGAAAAGCCACTATACTTTAAACTCCCAGTTTCCTCCAATGAGCTTTTGGTTTATAACAGCCCCTTACAACTTCCCCTTTCCTATAAAAATGTTTTTTCTATCTTACCAGACTTGTGTGTGGTTTGCAATAGTTTCATGTCCTGAATCACATAAGAATAATTTGGATATGCAAGCATGATACAAGTAAGTAAAATCTGAATATGCAGCCTAAAAATGAAAGCCTTTCATTAGTGTTTTCTGTGTGGATGTCTGTGGGGAGGAAGGGAAAGTCGAAAGAATAAGTTATTGACTATGGATTCAGAGATCTAAAATGTATTGTAATGAGTGGGAGAACTAATCAGCAGTAAATGGCATACGGATTTCTTTTGTGAACGTTCTTTTGCTTTTAGAGAGTCAGAAAATATTCTCAAGGTTATATGGACTGATGTAAAAGTTCTGTTTAATAGTTATTCAACTGTAATATTCATCATGATTTTTATATTCATGGTGTCAATTTGATTGTACATACATTCTTTTTTAATTGATACACATTCTAGTTACAAAATTGAATGTTTCAGATGTACAATATAGTGATTCAATATATTTATGGATTATACTCCGTTTAAAGTTGTTATAACATATTGGCTACATTCTCTGTGCCGTATCATACTCCGCGGCTCCGAAGCTCCCCGCTCCGCCTCCCGCAATCTCTGCCCGCGAAGGGGCTCCTAGTGTGTGGAGACCTTTCCTCCTTCACAGCTCCCTCCCACTGGTGCAGGTGCCGTCCCTATTCTATTGTCTCTGTTTTTAATTAATTTTTTCTTTTGCCCTACCCAGGTATGTGGGGAGTTTCTTGCCGTTTGGGAGGTCTGAGGTCTTCTGCCAGCGTTCAGTAGGTGTTCTGTAGGAGTTGTCCCACATGTAGATGTGTTTCTGGTGTATCTGTGGGGAGGAAGGTGATCTCCGCGTCTTACTCCTCCGCCATCTTTCCACACCCCTCTGAATTTAAATAAATTTTCAAAATTCAGTTTTTTCAGTTGCAGCAGCCACATTTGGAGGGCTAAGTAGCCACATATCTCTGGTGGCTACCATATTGGATGGTGTAATAATAGATCATTTCCCTTATCTCAAAAGGTCCTATTGGGCAGCACTGCACTGTAGAGTGATCTGGCCCATGGCTCTGGCAATACTACCTCCTCTCTTTGCCATTCTGGTCAAGGGGTGGTAGTGACTGCTTGATGCTGTTAACCTCTGGGTTGTTTCACTGTTTTCTTTGAGTTCTCAGCATATCCATCACCTATACAACCAACTGCCTGCATTAAGTCCCTTTGTTCCAAATAACCAAGTGACTTCTTTCTTGATCAGACTTTGATTGAGATACCAGAAGAGGAAAGGATAGTCAACATTTCTATGTTAGTTGCCCATTATTATGTAACAAGTTGCCCTGAAACTTAGCAGCTTCAAACAACAAATGTTTATTACTTGACAGTTTCTGAGAGTCAGGAATCTGGGTAGCTAGGTGGTTCTGGCTTAAATAGGATCGCAGTCAAAATGTTGGCAGGAGCTGAGGTCTCATCTCAAGGCTCAGCTAGGGGAGGATCTGCTCTCAGCCTCACCTGTGTTGTTGTTGGCGGGCTCTTGGCTGGGACTCCTCACCATGGGCTTCTCCACAGGCTGCCTATGCATTGATGGCACTAAGTTCTCCCAGAGCAGGTGTTCAGAGGAGTGAGAGAGAGAGAGAGAGAGAGAGAGAGAGAGAGAGAAGAGAGACTGACTGACCGAGAGGGAGAGAGTATCCAAGATGGGGGATGTCATAATTTACAGATGAAGTCTGGAAGTGACACCATCATTTCAACTGTATCCCACTGACCATGCAGACCAACCTGGCACCGTGCAGGAGAGGGTACACAACATGGGAATGCCAGAAGGCAGGCATCACTGATGCCACCTTGGAAGCTGCCTACACAAGGGCTCCAGGGAGGTGGAGTGGGTGTTTGTTTTTGTTTTTTTTAACATCTTTATTAGAGTATAATTGCTTTACAATGGTGTGTTAGTTTCCGCTGTATAACAAAGTGAATCAGCTATACGTATACATATATCCACATATCTTCTCCCTCTTGCGTCTGCCTCCCACCCTCCCTATCCCACCCCTCTAGGTAGTCACAAAGCACCGAGCTGATCTCCCTGTGCTATGTGGCTGCTTCCCACTAGCTATCTGTATTACATTTGGTAGTGTATATATGTCCATGCCACTCTCTTACTTCATCCCCGTGTCCTCAAGTCCATTCTCTATGTCTGCATCTTTATACCTGTCCTGCCCCTAGGTTCTTCAGAACTTTTTTATTTTTAGATTCCATATATATATGTTAGCATATGGTATTTGTTTTTCTCTTTCTGACTTACTTCACTCTGTATGACAGTCTCTAGGTCCATCCACCTCACTACAAATAACTCAATTTCATTTCTTTTTATGGCTCATATTCCATTGTATATATGTGCCACATCTTCTTTATCCATTCAGCTGTTGATGGACACTTAGGTTGCTTCCATGTCCTGACTGTTGTAAATAGAGCTGCAGTGAACTTTGTGGTATGTGAGTGGAGTGGGTTTTTTATGTGGGAGATTGCTCCTCCTCCCTGTGACTTACATCAGAAAGGGCAGTAGTCACACAGCAAAGGTAAAAAGAATGTGGTGTAGAGACCTCTGATGGGAAAAGGCAAACACCTCTGTGATGCCGTGTCCACTTTGAATCATGTGTGGCATTCAGATGTCAGAGGACAATGCTCACTGTTTTAATTCAAATCCAAGAAAGGATGGAAAATTGTAAAGTTGTTATAGTACTTGCTCTGGAAAACAACTTGAAAGCAGACTATTAAAATCAAGATTTTGGGCAAATGTCGTAATATTTTGTGCAGGAGGACAAAAAATGCCTGGCTGGAGTGAGATTTCAGACCTGCTGGTTCTCGTCTAACATTCTTGAGTGAACATTTAGCAGCAGAAGCTCAGTGGGCGTGGTCATGGTGGGGTTTCTAGAAGGGAAGGTTTAGGAAGCACAGCTGACAGAGGACTGAGTCAGGGGCTACATGCTGGGCTTGAGTAGAGGAGATGGGGCAGCTGGTACATGTCAGCCTGTTCTTCCCCAAACTCAGTGAGCCTGAGGGGTCAGAGGTGCTGAGACCCCCGTGGTCAGTGGTGACATGTGCAGCCACTGCCACTTCCTTGTGGAAGAGATCTCGTCTTATCTCCAATCAGTTACATTTACTTTTAGTAAAACACAATCTGTCAGGGAAATGGCAGAGTTCAAGAAAATTGCCATTTCAGAGAGAAATCAGAATAGAGAAGGGGGTTTCTAAGGAGCATTTTTGTTTTCCTGAGAAGAAAAAGAGACAAAGAATGAGAATGAGAAAGAAAGAGACTTAAGGTGGGCATATGCCCAGGAGGTAAATCACATTATTTTCCTAGTGAAATAGTGAATAGTTTTTTTTTTTTTCTATTTAAATTGAAAGGCATTTCCATGTTTGAAAGTTCTAAGCTATAAAAATAAACCCTGGAAGGAGATTGCCTGGGGTAAGATTTAATTAAACATTGTACAGTAAATTAGCATAATTTGTTGAGGATTGGTTTTAGTTCCAAGAAAGTGCAACAGGCAGAATTTTTATTTGTAATATCTCTTAAAATTCCACTGTCTCATCTCTAAAGTATAGTTTTAGAAAATAAAAACTCAACAAGGTATTACCAAGCGGAAGGTGATTTCTTAGAGATGTTGTATTGGCAGTGGGGAATGAGGAGGGTCTTAATGCAGATACTAAATATTTGTAAGAGAAATTGTCCTTTGTAAAAGGACTTGAATTCCTCAGCTTGAAGCAGGGAGGTTATCTAATGCTATCATATGAATACTTGTTGGGCTGTGACTTAACTAGCATTTCAAGCAGAGGCTGGGCCTACCTCCCTCCCTCCCTTTCTTCCTTCCTTCCTTCCCTCCGCATTTCTTTTTCTCTTGATCTCTTTCGAAATAGAAAGGCTACTGAAGATCATAAATAAGAGAGAAAGAGAGAGGGATGGGAAGATAGAAGGAGGGAGAGGGAGGAAGGGAGGGAGGAAGGAAGGAAGGAAGGAAGGAAAGAAGGAAAGAGAGCGAGAGAGAGAGAGGGAGAGAGAGAGGCAACCAAACATATATAAGAAAACCCTTCCTGTATGCAGCTATGTCTTTGTTGATGTTTTGCACCTGCCTGTAATTCACCAGGCACATTCCTCAGACTTACTCATGTCCACTATTTGTTTGATGGCTAAGGAACCATCTGCACCCAAGAGGTGCAACAGGCTAGAGTTTGCTCACTGCTGGAATAAAAGGGGAAGATTTCCGGACAGCTAGGCTCCAAAAACCCTCTTCTACAAGAGTTTGTAATGGTGAAATGAAAGAACATTTAAAAGAAAAAGTATGAATCATTCTAAAGAGGGAGCAATATGACAGGATTGGTTGCTGGTCTGTGAATTCTGGGGAGTTGTAGGCAGGTCCTTGTCGTGGGTTCCTGCTCAGCCCCGTGTGAGCAGCTCAATGTGAGTAAAGGTTAATGGGTACCCAGGGGTTATTACTCACCCACAAGAACAAGTTTTAGAAATAGAGACTTGTCTTTCCAACTCCAAAGCTTAGAGTCCTAAAAACACCATAGTGGGAAAAGTAATGGTTGAGAAACTTTAATTCAAAGACAATGAGGGCTTCCCTGGTGGCGCAGTGGTTGAGAGTCTGCCTGCCGATGCAGGGGACACGGGTTCATGCCCCAGTCCGGGAAGATCCCATATGCTGCGAAGCGGCTGGGCCTGTGAGCCATGGACGCTGAGCCTGTGTGTCCGGAGCCTATGCTCTGCAACGGGAGAGGCCACAACAGTGAGAGACCCGCATACCGCAAAAAAAAAAAAAAAGACAATGAGAATTTTCTTAAAAATATTTTTTATTTATTGTGAATGAGTCGTAATGGCCACTACATTCTTCATTTCCATCTGTTAATACAATTTCATGATCTCCCACCATGTGGTTTCAATGTCATATTTACGGATTGGTGTGCCATCAGTGGGGGACACTGACCAGAGTGGACACTGGTCTGAGCCTATCCAGGTGTTAATCCTTTAGTTGCTGGGTCCTGGGAATCCTGTGGTTCCTGGGGAGGGTTTGAGGAGCAGAGGGTTTGAGAACATCAGCTATCTCACAACCAGTAAGACATATTTCAATGGGTTAATAATGAGTATGATGCAACTACCCTGTTCCAGGTGAATACTGGTTATGTTTATAGAGTTGCTTTACTTTATTGCCAATAATGAGAACACTTCAAGATGTTTTCTCCCCTCTGTGTCTAGGATTTCTCATAAATATTCAATGCCATAGGGATTTTATTGGAATTTTTAGTACAAAAATATTGCCTCCATCTTCCTATGTCCCACCTTTAGCACCCTCCTTGGCCTCCAAAATGCAGAATAAGCATTCAGATTTATTTTTATCCATTTATGTGAAATATAGACATCAACAACTACTACACAAATTACAGTTGCCCTCTTCCCAATAGGCACAAGGATTTAGTTTTTAAGACCTAGGCTTCACTTTACCTCATGCTGCTTTGTCAACAAGTATATTAAGGGGCTGGCCAACCAAAGGTTCCAAAGATAGGAGTCCAGCTGCTATTGACTTCTCCAGAATTTTGCAATTAAAAAAAAAAACAACTAGGAGAAACTAGTTTAATTTTGACATAAATTATACTGATTGTATAGAGTATAAAGTTTTTGTTTTTAATTACATATAGGGTGAGGAGCAATTTTTCCATTAAATATCAGTCCCTAAAAGTCTTACTCTGGCCCTGATTTAAACTTGTTTTCCCTCTCTTCTCTCTTTCTGGGTTTTATTACCAAAATTTCTACCCTGATTCTGCCTTCCGAGTTACCTCCTTCTTCCTCTGTAAACCCTGGTTTCTGTTTTTTATAATTATGCCCAACTGGAGTAATTGGCAAATCTCTTACACTGGAACCCAAATTCTTGTGGGTTTGCTGAGAAAGGTTATACAGAAGTAAAACCACAGATACTTACATTTTTCAAATGGGGAACTCAAGGCCAGGGAAAGGTTGTGGTTTTGTAGGAAGATCACTCTCACCCTCAAAAATCCAAGGGCATCTTTTCTTTAAAGGCGTACCCACTTTGTTTATGTGGGAAGCCATCCAGGGCACAGTGAGTGTCTGGCAGGACGTTGCTGGCCTTTTGCTTTCTCACTGGCTCCAGTAAGCAAAAACAACCCTCCTGAAGCTCCATGTTGAGGTGATGTACAGCTGCCATTCGTAGGTAAGAGGAGAGAAAAGGCTGTCCTAACTCCTTTCCTGCTCAACTTTTTACGATGTCCAGTTTGGGTTCTTACAGCCAGGAGTCATGAACCCAAACAAAGTGCAGGATATCCAGCAGCTCTGGAATATCCAGATGTTCCTTAAATCAGCCTATAAAACAGAAGGAATCTGGATTTTGACTTCCTGTGGTCTGAGCTCTACTGAAGGGGAGGTGATGGGGCCCCTTCCTCTCAATGGTGTCCCCAACACCCTACAAAGCAGCAACTGGCCTACATGTATTTTCAGGCCACAGGTCTTCACACTTTCTTTAGATTTCGGAGCCAAAGATAGACTAGCTGCTTAAAGATACATTTTTGGGTGCTGAAGGTAAGAAACTTTACAACAAATGGATTGATTTTTTTTTTTTTTTTGTGCAATACGTGGGCCTCTCACTGTCGTGGCCTCTCCCCTTGCCGGACGCGCAAGCTCAGCGGCCATGGCTCCGCGGCATGTGGGATCCTCCCGGACCGGGGCACGAACCCGTATCCCCTGCATCGGCAGGCGGACTCTCAACCACTGCGCCACCAGGGAGGCCCCAAATGGATTGATTTTAAGAATCTCGTGGTTGTAAAATATATTAGGACATGAATTAGAGTAGAATAAATGTGAAGAGCCCAGGCTCTGTAGCCTGACTGCCTGGGATTCTTGTTTCAACTCGTACTGGCTGTGTGACCTTGGGCAAGTATTTTTAGCCCCTCCAAGACTGTTATTCTACCAAATGGGGATACTAATAGCACCTACCTCATGAGTTTTTGTGAGGTTTAAGAGATGATTGTTGAAAAACCTTTAGAAGAGGGCCTGGCAATAATAAACACTCAGTAAATGTAAGTTTCTATTGTGTTGGCAGTTGTTGACAATGTCACTATCATCATCATCATCAGAATTTTTTATTGGGGTCAACCTAGATCAGGCTCTCTAGTAGGAGAAAATGTGCAAGGGATTCTGGTGCAAGTATTTCTAGAGGGACTACTCTCAGGTGAAACCTGTAAGGGAGTGAGAGAATTCTAATAGGACAAGGAATAATTGAAGCAACAATGTGGTTTCAACTGAGGTCTAACCTCAGCCTGATCCCATGGGGAGATCTGGAGGATGAACCACCAAAAGCTGTCCCACTCCAAGACAAGAGAACGAACTTTTGTACCCATGAAACAGTCATTGGCTTTGGGCTTCCCCCAGTGGAGAAAACATAATTCCCAGGAATTTCAAGATGAGGTGGCCCTGGCAAAAGGATCTGGTGAATTACCCAGAAATTCTAATTAATGGAACCAGCAGCAAGATCCTATGGGTACATCTCATTTAGAGAAATATTACCATTGAAATTGTTGTATGCACTCAAGACTAAAGCATCAAAAACGCCCAGGAGGGGCTTCCCTGGTGGCGCAGCGGTTGAGAATCTGCCTGCTAATGCAGGGGACACGGGTTCGAGCCCTGATCTGGGAGGATCCCACATGCCACGGAGCAACTAGGCCCGTGAGCCACAGCTACTGAGCCTGCGCGTTTGGAGCCTGTGCTCCGCAACAAGAGAGGCTACGACAGTGAGAGGCCCGCGCACCGCGATGAAGAGCGGCCCCCGCTCGCCGCAACTAGAGGAAGCCCTCGCGTAGAAGCGATGACCCAACACAGCCAAAAATAAAGAAATAAACAAATGTGGGGTTAAAAAAAAAAAAAAAAAAAACACGCCCAGGAGAAGTATCCAGGAGGAAACTTTCACAGATTTGCTTAGGGCTTCTTGGATGGAGATCGAGAGCATTCAGTTTGTTTTTTCATGAGTATTTAGAATCTGCAGCTTCTCAAGGCTCCTGAACAGCCTCACTGTTTTTCCTATGTTTTCCTCTAAGAGTTTTATAGTGTTCAGTCTTACATTTAGGTCTGTAATCCATTTTGAGACTGTCTCTTCTCCACTGAGTTGGGATTGGTAATAACTTCTAGAAGGTGACGCTGGAGTGATCCATTTGCCTGTATCCCATCACTACTTGTTGCTCTGAAATCATACACAGTGGGTTGCCGCAAGGTGTTGGATGCATCATGATTCTCAGCATTTGAAACCTGCTATTTTAAAGCCTGAGGCTGTTTTCTTTTGCTTTGTTTGCTGTCTTTAGTAATGAGAAAAATTGGATAGTGAGGAGATCAGAACCTGCCACAATTCTTACAGTGATTGGAATATAAAGTATAATTTTCAAGTCCCCTCCCTACCTACTGCTGTGGCATCTCCCTCCCCTTCCAACGTCCTGTGCCATTCATTGAAAGAGACTCACTTTGCACCATGCTGGGTTCAGCTCTTCCATTATATTCATTCACTGTGCTGCTTAGAATTGAAGTAGAAAATAAAAGCTTCCCATGCCTTCTGATCTTTTGACCATGTTGAGGGAAGCCCTCTAATTAGTGCTTGAATTTGAAGATAATGTAGTCTACTTAAAAGACCAGTGTAACCTTGGACTCTTGAGTCTAGAATTAATGAAAGCTTTGAGCATATGGCTAACCCCTCCTTATCCATATATGGTTGTCCACTTTTTTTTTTAACTTCCTACATATTTCTTTTTTCTTTTTTTTTTCAGATTTTATTTTATTTTGATTTCCAAAGCAAAGACATTGATAAAGCAGATACAATCTGCAATAATAAATACATCTGCAATAGATGCTAAATATCATTAAACTATATAATTTACACAGTAAAGATGGTCTATTTCTGCTTCTTTCCAATAGAATACATTTGATCACATTTTTTTTTTATACAGCAAGTTCTAATTAGTCATCAGTTTTATACACATCAGTGTACATAGGTCAATCCCAATCGCCCAATTCATCACTCTCCCTCCATGGCTTTCTCCCCTTGGTGTCCATACATTTGTTCTCTACATCTGTGTCTCAATTTCTGCCCTGCAAACCGGTTCATCTGTACCGTTTTTCTAGGTTCCACATATATGTGTTAATATACGATATTTGTTTTTCTCTTTCTGACTTACTTCACTCTGTATGACAGTCTCTAGATCCATCCATGTCTCAACAAATGACCCAATTTCATTCCTTTTTATGGCTGAGTAATATTCCATTATATATATGTACCACATCTTCTTTATCCATTCGTATGTCGATGGGCATTTAGGTTGCATCCATGACCTGGCTATTGTAAATAGTGCTGCAGTGAACATTGGGATGCATGTGTCTTTTTGAATTATGGTTTTCTCTGGGTATATGCTCAGTAGTGAGATTGCTGGATCATATGGTAATTCTACTTTTAGTTTTTTAAGGAACCTCCATACTGTTCTCCATAGTGGCTGTATCAATTTACATTCCCACCAACAGTGCAGGAGGGTTCCGTTTTCTCCACACCCTCTCCAGCATTTGTTGTTTGTAGATTTTCTGATGATACCCATTCTAACTGATGTGAGGTGATACATCATTGTAGTTTTGATTTGCATTTCTCTAATAATTAGTGATGTTGAGCAGCTTTTCATGTGCTTCTTGGCCATCTGTATGTCTTCTTTGGAGAAATGTCTATTTAGGTCTTCTGCCATTCTTGGATCGGGTTTTTTGTTTTTTTAATATCGAGCTGCATGAGCTGTTTTTATATTTTGGAGATTAATCCTTTGTCCGTTGATTCATTTGCAAAATTTTTCTCCCATTCTGAGGGTTGTCTTTTTGTCTTGTTTATGGTTTCCTTTGCTGTGCAAAAGCTTTTAAGTTTCATTAGGTCCCATTTGTTTATTTTTGTTTTTATTTCCATTACTCTAGGAGGTGGATCAAAAAAGATCTTGCTATGATGTATGTCAAATAGTGTTCTTCCTATGTTTTCTTCTAAGAGTTTTATAGTGTCCAGTCTTACATTTAGGTCTCTAATCCATTTTGAGTTTACTTTTGTGTATGGTGTTATGGATTGTTCTAATTTCATTCTTTTACATGTAGCTGTCCACTTTTCCCAGCACCACTTATTGAAGAGACTCTCTTCTCCATTGTATATCCTTGCCTCCTTTGTCATAGATTAGTTGACCATAGGTGTGTGGGTTTACCTCTGGGCTTTCTACCTTGTTCCATTGATCTGTATTTCTGTTTTTGTACCAATACCATATTGTCTTGTTTACTGTAGCTTTGTAGTATAGTCTGAAGTCAGGGAGGCTGATTCCTCCAGCTCCGTTTCTTTCCCTCAAGACTGCTTTGGCTATTCGGGGTCTTTTCTGTCTCCATACAAATTTTAAGATTTCTTGTTCTAGTTCCATAAAAAATGCCATTGATAATTTGATAGGGATTGCATTGAATCTGTAGATTGCTTTGGGTAGTATAGACATTTTGTAATATTGATTCTTCCAATCCAAGAACATGGTATATCTCTCTGTTGGTATCAGCCTTAATTTCTTTCATCCTTGCCTTATAGTTTTCTGCATACAGGTCTTTTGTCTCCTTAGGTAGGTTTATTCCTAGGTATTTTATTCTTTTTGTTGCAGTGGTAAATGGGAGTGTTTCCATAATTTCTCTTTCAGATCTTTCATCGTTAGTGTATAGGAATGCAAGAGATTTCTGTGAATTAATTTTGTATCCTGCAGCTTTACCAAATTTATTGATTAGCTCTAGTAGTTTTCCAGTAGCATCTTTAGTATTCTCTATGTATAGTATCATGTCATCTGCAAACAGTGACAGTTTTACTTCTTCATTTCCAGTTTGTATTCCTTTTATTTCTTTTTCTTCTCTGATTGCTGTGGCTAGGACTTCCAAGACTATGTTAAATAATAGCGGTGAGACTGGACATCCTTTACTTGTTCCTCATCTTAGAGGAAATGCTTTCAGTTTTTCACCGTTGAGAATGACGTTTGCTGTGGGTTTGTTGTATATGGCCTTTATTATGTTGAGGTAGGTTCCCTCTATGCCCACTTTCTGGAGAGTTTTTATCGTAAATGGGTGTTGAATTTTGTCAAAAGTTTTTCTGAATCTATTGAGATATCATATGGTTTTTATTCTTCAATTTGTTAATATGGTGTATTGCATTCTTTGATTTGCATATATTGAAGAATCTGTGCATCTCTGGGATAAATCCCACTTGATCTTGGTGTATGATCATTTTAATGTGTTGTTGGATTCTGTTTGCTTGTATTTTGTTCAGGATTTTTGCATCTATGTTCATCAGTGATATTGGTCTATAATTTTCTTTTTTGTGATATCTTTTTCTGGTTTTGGTATCAGGGTGATGGTGGCTTCGTAGAATGAATTTGGGAATGTTTCTCCCTCTGCAATTTTTTTGGAAGAGTTTGAGAAAAATAGGTGCGAGCTCTTCTCTAAACATTTGAAAGAATTCACCTGTGAAGCCTTCTGGTCCTGGACTTTTGTTTGTTGGAAGATTTTTATTCACAGTTTCAATTTCATTACTTGTGATTGGTCTGTTTATATATATATAGTTTTTTTGGTTTTTTTTTTGCAGTACGCAGGCCTCTCACTGTTGTGGCCTCTCCCATTGTGGAGCACAGGCTCCAGATGTGCAGGCCCAGCAACCATAGCTCACAGGCCCAGCTGCTCTGTGGGATGTGGGATCTTCCCGGACTGGGGCATGAACCCATGTCCCCTGCATCGGCAGGCGGACTCTCAACCACTGCACCACCAGGGAAGACCTTGTTTATATTTTATATTTTTTCCTGGTTCAGTCTTGGAAGGTTACACCTTACTAAGAATTTGTCTATTTCTTCCAGGTTGTGCATTTTATTGGCATACAGTTGCTTGTAGTGGTCTCTTAGAATGCTTTGTTTTTTTGCCGCGTCTGTTGTAACTTCTCCTTTTTCATTTCTAATTTTATTGATTTGAGTCCTCTCCCTCTTTTTCTTGATGAGTCTGGCTAATGGTTTATCAATTTTCTTTATCTTCTCAAAAAACCAGCTTTTAGTGTTATTGATCTTTGCTCTTGTTTACTTTGTTTCTATTTCATTTATTTCTGCACAGATCTTTATGATTTCTTTCCTTTTGCTAACTTTGGGTTTTGTTTGTTCTTCTTTCTCTAGTTCCTTTAGGTGTAAGGTTAGATTATTTATTTGAGATTTTGCTTGTTTATTGAGGTAGGTTGTATAGCTATAAACTTCCCTCTTAGAACTGCTTTTGCTGTATCCCATAGGTTTTGGATTGTCGTGTTTTCATTGTCATTTGTCTCTAGGTAGTTTTTGATTTCCTCTTTGATTTCTTCAGTGATCTCTTGATTATTTAGTAACTTAGTGTTTACCCTCCATGTGTTTGTGTTTTTTACATTTTTTCCCCTGTAATTCATTTCAAATATCATAGTGTTGTGGTCAGAAAAGATGCTTGATATGATTTCAATTTCCTTAAATTTACTGAGGCTTGATTTGTGACCCAAGATGTGATCTATCCTGGAGAATGTTCCATGCACACTTGAGAGGAAAGTGTAATCTGCTGTTTTTGGATGGAATATCCTATAAATATCAATTAAATCTATCTGGTCTATTGTGTCATTTAAAGCTTCTGTTTCCTTATTTATTTTCATTTTGGATGATCTGTCCATTGGTGTAAGTGAGGTGTTAAAGTCCCCCACTATTGTGTTACTGTCGATTTCCGCTTTTACAGTTGTTAGCAGTTGCCTTATGTATTGAGGTGCTTCTATGTTGGGTGCATATATATTTATAGTTGTTATATCTTCTTCTTGGATTGATCCCTTGATCATTATGTAGTGTCCTTCCTTATCTCTTGTAACGTTCTTTATTTTAAAGTCTATTTTATCTGATATGAGTATTGTTACTGCAGCTTTCTTTTGATTTCCATTTGCATGGAATATCTTTTTCCATCCCCTCACTTTCGGTCTGTATGTGTCCCTAGGTCTGAAGTGGGTCTCTTGTAGACAGCATATATATGGATCTTGTTTTTGTATCCATTCAGCAAGCCTGTGTGTTTTGGTTGGAGCATTTAATCCATTCACATCTAAGGTAATTATCGATATGTATGTTCCTGTTACCATTTTATTAATAGTTTTGTGTTTGTTTTTGTAGGTCCTTTTCTTGTCTTGTGTTTCCCACTTAGAGAAGTTCCTTTAGAATTTGTTGTAAAACTGGTTTGGTGGTGCTGTCTCTTAGCTTTTGCTTGTCTGTAAAGATTTTGATTTCTCCATCGAATCTGAATGAGATCCTTGCCCGGTAGAGTAATCTTGGCTGTAGGTTCTTCCCTTTCATCAGTTTAAGTATATCATGTCACTCTCTTCTGGCTTGCAGAGTTTCTGCTGAGAAATAAGCTGTTAACCTTATGGGAATTCCCTTGTATGTTATTTGTGGTTTTTCCCTTGCTGCTTTCAAAATTTTTTCTTTGTCTTTAATTTTTGCCAGTTTGGTCACTGTGTGTCTCAGCATGTTTCTCCTTGGGTTTATCCTGTATGGGACTCACTGTACTTCCTGGACTTGGGTGGCTATTTCCTTTCCAATGTTAGGGAAGTTTTAGAGTATAATCTCTTCAAATATTTTCTCTGGTCCTTTTTCTCTCTCTTCTCCTTCTGGGACCCCTGTAATGTGAATGTTGTTGCGTTTAATGTTGTCCCAGAGGTCTCTTTGGCTGTCTTCATTTCTTTTCATTCTTTTTTCTTTATTCTGTTCCACAGCCATGAATTCCACCATTCTGTCTCCAGGTCACTTATCCGTTCTTCTGCCTCAGTTATTCTGCTATTGATTCCTTCTAGTGTATTTTTCATTTTAGTTATTGTATTGTTCATCTCTGTTTCTTCTTTAATTCTTCTAGATCTTTGTTAAACATTTCTTGAATATTCTTGATCTTTGCCTCAATTCTTTTTCCGAGGTCCTGGATCATCTTCACTATCGTTATTCTGAATTCTTTTTCTGGAAGGTTGCCTATCTCCATTTCATTTAGTTGTTCTTCTGGGGTTTTATCTTGTTCCTTCATCTGTTACATAGCCCTCTGCCTTTTCATCTTGTCTATCTTTCTCTGAATGTGGTTTTTGTTCCACAGGCTGCAGGACTGTAGTTCTTC
Organism: Lipotes vexillifer; assembly: GCF_000442215.2. Lineage (NCBI taxonomy): Eukaryota > Metazoa > Chordata > Mammalia > Artiodactyla > Lipotidae > Lipotes > Lipotes vexillifer. Next base: position 682,332 of record NW_006787659.1, on the reverse strand, counting down.
TTGCTTCTGCTCTCTGGTGGATGAGGCTACCTAAGAGGCTTGTGCACGTTTCCTGATAGGAGAGACTGGTGGTGTGTAGAGCTGACTGTGGCTCTGGTGGGCAGAGCTCAGTAAAACTTTAATCCGCTTGACTGCTAATGGGTGGGGCTGGGTTCCCTCCCTCTTTGTTGTTTGGCCCGATGCAACCCAACACTGGAGCCTATCTGGGCTCCTTGGTGGGGCTAATGGCAGACTCTGGGAGGGCTCACGCCAAGGAATACTTCCCAAAACTCCTGCTGCCTGTGTCCTGTCCCCATGGTGAGCCACAGCCACCCCACGCCTCTGCAGGAGACCCTCCAATGCTAGCAAGTAGATCTGGTTCAGTATCCCCTGGGTTCACTGCTCCTTTCCCTGGGTCCTGATGTGCACGCTACTTTGTGTGTGCCCTCCAAGAGTGGAGTCTCTCTTTACCCCAGTCCTGTCGAAGTCCTGCAATCAAATCCCACTAGCTTTCAAAATATGATTCTCTATGAATTTCTTCTCCTGTTGCCAGACCCCCAGTTTTGGAAGCCTGTCTTGGGGCTCAGACCCTTCACTCCAGTGGGTGGACTTCTGTGGTATAAGTGTTCTCCAGTCTGTGGGTCACCTTCCCAGCAGTTATGGGATTTGATTTTGCTGTGATTGTGCCCCACCTGCTGTCTCATTGTGGCTTCTTCTTTGTCTTTGAATGTGGGGTATCTTTTTTGGTGAGTTCCAGTGTCTTTGTGTTGATGATTGTCCAGCAGCTAGTTGTGATTCTGGTGTTCTCACAAGAGGGAGTGAGAGCACGTCCTTCTACTCTGCCATCTTTGTTCAGGCCCAGCCCTGGTTGTCCACTTTGCAAGGCTATCCTCTGTAAATATTTGAATCTCAGACTCTTCTGCCCATTGTGTCAAACCACTGCTTCCCACTGCCAACTGGTGACTCTACAGTGTGCTGAGTAACTTCAGCATAAGCCCAAGCAAAATCTAATAAAAAAGGGAAATCAGGTAAGAGAGGAAAGACATTGCCTCAGTTTCTTTGTAAGCAAATATAAAGGTAATTTTAAATATTTTATGTCTTGGAATATCCATGACATTGTTTCTTCCTTTCACTTGGTACATTTTTAATGATATCCAGGTACAGGAAGCACAGAAGTTCCCAAACAAGATAAACTCAAATAGAGACAAACCACGACATATCATAATTAAAATGGCAAAGTTAAAGAGAGTGTTCTAGAGGCAACAAGAGAAAAGCAAAGAGTCATATGAAAGGGAACCTCCATGAGAATATCAACTGATTTATTGGCAGAAGCTTTATAGGCCAGAATAGAGTGGTGTTATATATTCAAATTGCTGAAAGGGAAAAACATGCAACCTAGGATACTCTACCTAGCAAGATTACTATTTAGAATAGAAGGAGAGCTAAAGAACTTCTTAGACAAGCAGAAACTAGGATTTATCAATACTAAACATACCATAAAACAAATGTTGAAGGGTTTTCTCTAAATGGAAGACAAGAAAGAATCCATAGTAAAAGGAAATCCCAGTAGGAAAGGCAGATATTTAGTAAAGATCAAAGATTACTTAAATAAGCCAGTATGTAGATTAAAAGACAAAATAATTTAAAAAGCAACAATAAGTATAATAAACAGCTAAAGAATAAGCATGGAAGTGTAAAATATGACATCACAAACACAAAATATGGGGGAGGGGAGTAAAAAACATAGATCTTTTAGAATGTGTTTGAACTTAAGTGACTATCACTTTAAAACAAGTAAATATAATTATGGATCAACATATATGAACTCTGTGGTAGCCACAAATCAAAACCCCACAATAGATACACAAAAACAAAAATAAAGCAACCCAAGCAAACTACTAAAGAAAATTGTCAAACCACAATGGGAGAAACAAAAAGAAATGAATAGAGAACTACAAAAACAACTGGAAAAGAAGTAATAAAGTGGCAGAAGTACCTATCACTAATTATTTTAAATGTTAATGGAGTGAATGCTCCAATCAAAATATCAGTGGCTAATTGGATAAAAGAACAAGAACCTTCAATATGCTGCCTCCAAGAGACTCTCTTCAGGGCTAAAGACACACACAGATTGAAAATGAAGGGATGGAAAAAGAAAATTCAAGCAAATGGAAATGGCAAGAAAGCAGGGGTAGCAATACTCACATCAGACAAAATAGACTTTAAAACAAAGGCTATAACAAAAGACTAAGAAGCACATTATATAATGATAAAGGCATCAATACAAGAAGTATATGTATATATATATATATACACATACATGTATCTCAAATACTAATAGATACAAAAGGATAAATTGACAATAATACAATAATAGTAGTGAACTTTAATACCCCACTGACATCAGTGGACAAATCAATAAGGCAACAGAGGTCCTAAATGACACAATAGACCAGTTGGACTTAATTGAGATCTACAGGACACTATATACAAAAAAAACAGAATACACATTATTTTCAAGTGTGCATGGGATGTTCTTCAGGATAGATGACATACTAGGCCATAGAAGAAACCTTGACAAATTTAATGGGATAGAAATTATATCAAGCATTTTTTTTCAACCACAATGGTATGAAACTAGAAATCAACTACAAAAAGAAAAATGGGAAAAGAACAACCACATAAAGACTAAACAACATGGTACTAAAAAATCAATGGGTCAGTGATGAAACCAAAGAGAATATCAGAAAATACCTCAAGACAAATGAAAATGGAAACACAGCTTTCCAAAATCTATGTGATAAATCAAAAGCAGTTCTAAGAGGGAGGTTTATAGCGATACAGGCCTTCCTTAAGAAACAAGAAAAATAGCAAATAAACAACCTAACATATCACCTAAAAGAATTGGAAAAGGAAGAAGAAACAAATCCCAAAATCAGCAGAAGAAGGAAATAATAAATAATAATAATAAAGGAAATAATAAAGATCAGAGGAAAAAAAATAAAATACAGATCAAAAAATAGAAAAGATCAGTGAAACCAAGAGCTGTTTTCTTTAAATTGATTAAATTGATAAACCTTTAGCTAGATTCACCAAGAAGAAAAGAGAGAGGACCCAAATGAAGAAAATAAGAAATGAAAAAGGAGAAATAACAACTGATACCACAGAGATACATAAAATCATAAAAGAATATTATGAACAGTTACATGCTGACAAACTGGACAACCTAGAAGAAATGAAAAAATTTCTAGAAATATACAGCCTGCCAAGACTAAGCCAAGAAGAAAGAGACAATTTGAACAGACTGATCACTAGAAGTGAGATTGAGTTTGTAATAAAAAATAACTCCCAGAAAAGAAAAGTCTAAGACTGGATGACTTCACAGGGGAATTCTACCAAACAAATAAAGAAGAACCAATACATATCCTACTTATTCCCCAAATCATTCTATGAGGCCAACCCTGATAGCAAAAACATACAAAGACACTATAAAACAAAATTAGAGGCCAGTATCTTTGATGAATACAGATGCAAAAATCCTCAACAAAATATTAGGAAACTAAATCCAACAGTATATAACAAAAAGACTATATGCCATAATCAAGTTGGATTTATTCCAGGATTATGAGGGTGGTTCAACATTTTCAAATCAACCAGTGTGATATGCCACCTCAACAAAAGGAAGGATAAAAAAATCACATGATCATCTCAATAGATGCAGAAAAACATTTGACAAAATTCAACATCCATTCATGATAAAAACTTTCTTCAAAGTGGGTACAGAGGGAACATATATCAACATAATAAAGGACATTTGTGACAAGGCTACAGTCAACATCATACTCAATGGTAAAAACCTGAGAGCTTTCCTGCTAAAGTTGAGAAGACAAAGATGTCCACTCTCCCCATTTTAATTTAATGTAGTATTGGAAGGTCTAGCAACAGTAATCAGACAAGTAAAAGAAGTCAATGTATTCAAATTGGAAGGGAAGAGGTAAAACTGTCACTACTTATAAATGACTTGAATGACTTTACATAGAAAACCCTAAAGTTTGCATCCCCAAACTATTAAAACTAATAAATGAATTCATCGAGGTTGCAATATACAAGATTAGTGTACAGAAATCTGTTGCATTTATGTACACTAATAATAAAATATCAGAAAGAGAAGGTTAAAAAAATCCCGTTTAAAATTGAATCTAGGAATAAAGTTGTCCAAGGAGATGAAAGACCTATATTCTGAAAACTGTAAAACATTGATGAAGGAAATTGAAGATTATACAAAGAAATGGAAAGATATTTCATGCTCTTAGATTGGAAGACTTAATATTGTTAAGATGGCCATACTACCCAAAGCAATCTACAGATTTAATGCAAACCCTATCAAAACACCCATGACATTTTTCACAGAACTAGAACAAATCCTATAATTCATATGGAACCACAAAAGACCTCAAATTGACAAAACAATCTTCAGAAAAAAGAACGAAGCTGGATGTATTGCCCTCCCAGACTTCTGACTATACTACAGATCTACAGTAATCAGTACAGTATGGTACTGGCACAAAAACAGACACATAGATCAATAGAACAGACTAGAGAACCCAAAAGTAAACCTATGCATCTATGATCAATTAGTCTATGACAGAGGAGGTAAGAATACACAGTGGATAAAAGACAGTCTCTTCCATAAGTGGTACTGGGAAAACTGGACAGCTACATGTAAAACAATGAGATTAGAACATTCCCTCACACCATATACAAAAATAAAGTCAAAATGGTTTAAAGGCCTAAATGTAAGAATGGAAACTGTAAACTCTTAGAAGAGTACATAGGCATATGTACATAGGAACTATTTGACATAAATTGTAGCAGTATTTGGTCATTGAGCACTTTCAGTTGGCTCTTGTGTCCCTTTGGCATATGCCTATAATTTTGTTTTTTGAGCATTTCCTTACTTTCTGGCACTATGGGGTACTCCATGCTCACCTGTATATTCTCTGCCTTAGCCCCAGAATCAGCCATTTCTCCAAGGAGTCCTAGTTCCTTGTATTGGAGAGTGATGTTAGAAACCAAGATCTGGGCACTAGATGTGTTCATTGCTACTGGGATGTCATTGCTTAAAGCAAACAGAATTTGGAAATATATATACACACAGACATATATATGTTTACTAACCTGTGTATATATACACATCAATAACCATTTCTATATTTATCTGTACCTGTATTAGGCTAAACATTAGTTCATACTGATGTCTCCAACTCTAACCCCGTATCACATAATTCATTCTAACCTCCTCCCTTGCTTATCTTTAATAATGAGAAACCTAGCTCCTACTGCCCACCATCCATTTACCTATATGTTTAGTCTCACTATACATATACAGTGGTTTCAAAATTGGTTGCTTCTATTCCCATGAGAAACACCTTTATCAACTGCAGTATTGTGCCTATGTGCAGTTCCTTTTATCTTTAACCTCAGAGTCTCCACTCATTTCCTCATTTCCAAAGTTACTTAGGTCAATACTTATTTCCTCCAACCCATTTCAGCACAGTTGTCATTCATTTGTTATATAGTGAGATTCTTTTTTCCTGGTCTGAATTCTGTCTTGGAAACTCTGATTTTTGCTTTTACCTTCCTGCGAATGATCTCAAATAACTGTGAGAGTTACCTGATATTATCACCAGAAAATTGAATACAGAAATGGTGCAAGGGAATGAGAGAGACATAAAGTGAGAATCAATCATTAGAGAGAGAACAATTGATTAATAGTGAAAAAACAGTTTCCAGTTCAACCTTATCTTCCCCTAAGTAGCTGTGTCACTTGGAAACTCAGCAAAGTCCTATTGGCCTTGGGTTTCTTGTCTATATAATTGGGTCCAGTTTCTCTGGATTGTCATGAGAATTGAACAGGAAAAAGAACATGGGAGTGTAAATGTGATAATCAACTTTCAAGTACAATTATTACATGAAAAAAGGTAAATTAAAAACTCTAGCAAAGAGGGCTCAGGTCAAGGATGTGAAGTTTTTACTTTCATAGAACTGGCTTATTTATGTTTGTTCTGCAAACTATAAATGAAAGGATGGTTTCATGCAATTGATTGTAGTAACCAGAGTATTTTCTTTTCATCAGTGGCTATGCATGCATATGCACACAGATGTGATTCTGCTGTGTGTGTATAAAAATATTAATATTTCTTTTTCTGAGAGAACCTAAGGGATGTCTTGAGGGTCTTGGTCTTGTTATATTGCTTGTCAGTCTCTCTAACAAACATATGGGAAGGAATCATGAGTTAGGGTTTTAAAAATTTAAATGTTCTACAAAGCCATTTGGACTTTTTTGCTTACTTGGTTTCTGCTCTTACCTATAACTAAATTACTTTTCCCCACTTGATGAAAACCTAGATGTTCTTGGAGTATTAATTCTCTTGGCCACATGTAACTAAAAACCATAATGGGACTTAAAATCAGAGAGGCTATGTATACACTCTGGGTGTGTCACTATTGGTTGGAAGGATGTATGAACTTGAAGAATTGATTTGCTGTTTAGGTCTAGCAACCTGGCAGCAGAGCAAGTGAAGAGGAGGGTGTGGGCAGGGTCTCTCTTTAGGGCCACACATGTGCACTGCATATTTCCAGGGGTACCATTTCTATATATTTCAATGTGAATGGAACCCCCAGAACAAGACAACGTGGTTTTTATAGAGATGGAGCTTGTTTTGTTGTTAGTAGAGGGGAGAAAACAGATTTAAAACACACAGACACACTCACCAAAAACCCTCTGATTACTGTGCTTCCTAAGGTTTGATTATTGATGATTCTGTAGTGTATCTCACTACACTTCATCTAACATTTTTCTCTCTCATTTAAAAAAAATATTATCTTAACAATGGGCATGTGAACATTTTTGAAAAGGTGCTACTTTTGGAGATCCTGCTACTGCCCACCCCCAAGGTGGGTGGGGACTTTTATCCAAGCCCGAGTCTTTTCTCTGCAAAATGAACCAGATAGGGTTAAACAAGATAAGCATTTTGTGAAGAGTGACTCCTTCTGCATTGGTAGCTTATGCTGAGCTGACCCTGCTTTCCATTCAGTGATATCCTCAAGCTTCACAAGTAAAATAGTAAGGCAACAAATTCGTCTTAACTGCATCTCTCTTAGGTCCTTCCCTGTGTTCACCATCTCTCTGTGCAGTGTTTCATTGTAAATGCATGTTGTATTTGATAACTACATTAAAATGAAAGTGATGTTTGTAGCAATTTATTTATGCAGCTGTTTACTTTCTTTCATCTCAACTGAATCCATAAATAAAAATCTTTTCCTTCAAGCAGTTGACATTAAAAACACTCATATTTAAGAAAACCTGCAAAAGAATATGCTATCTTTATGATTTATTAAAAGCAGATAAATGAGAAGTAAAAAAAATACCTTTCAGCCTACTATCATGAACTAAAGAGGGAAAACATGGCAACTGGTATATATGTCAAGAAATGCTAGAGAATTAAAGTTTTTATGACTTGAGATCTATTTCAGACAAATGGGTGGAGACAAATATTCCTTGTACTTTAACTGTGATTTATTTTACTAGTAAAGCTCTATCTATGTAGCACAGCCTAAAGTTTGGATTTGAAATGGATTGTCAGCTGCAGCCAAGCCACATAATTCAAACTGTGAAGTGAAACTTTGAGTTGAGATCTGCAGCTTGTGTTAAGATAGAAGGCTTCTTTATTTAGAAATTCCTATTAAAAATAAAGGTAAGGGGAACTAACTGCCGAACAATCAACGGCAGGAAGACACTGGAACTCACCCAAAAAAATACCCTACAGGGGCTTCCCTGGTGGTGCAGTGGTTGAGAATCTGCCTGCTAATGCAGGGACACGGGTTCGAGCCCTGGTCTGGGAGGATCCCACATGCCGTGGAGCAACTAGGCCCGTGAGCCACAACTACTGAGCCTGTGCGTCTGGAGCCTGTGCTCCGCAACAAGAGAGGCCGCGATAGTGAGAGGCCCATGTACCGCGATGAAGAGTCGCCCCAGCTTGCCACAACTAGAGAAAGCCCTCGCACAGAAATGAAGACCCAACACAGCAAAAATAAATTAATTAATTAATAAACTCCTAGCTCCAACATCAAAAAAAAAAAAAATACCGTACATGCAAAGACAAAGGAGAAACCACAATGAGATGGTAAAAGGGGTGCTATCACAATAAAATGAAAGTCCCATAACTGCTGGTTGGGTGACTCACAAACTGGAGAACACTTATACCACAGAAGTCCACCCACTGGAGTGAAGATTCTGAGCCACATATCAGGCTTCCCAACCTGGGGGTCTGGCAATGGGAGGAGGAATTCCTAGAGAATCTGACTTTGAAGGCTAGCGGGATTTGATTGCAAGGCTTTGGCAGGACTGGGGGAAACAGAGTCTCCACTCTTGGAGGGCACACACAAAGTCGTGTACCCATCAGGACCCAGGGGAAGTAGCAGTGACCCCATAGGAGAACCAGACCTACCTGCTAGTGTTGGAGGGTCTCCTGCAGAGGTGGGGGGCAGCTGTGGCAGACCAAGGGACAAGGAAACTGGCAGCAGAAGTTCTGGGAAGTACTCCTTGGCGTGAGCCCTCCCGGAGTCCGCCATTAGCACCACCAAAGAGCCAGGGTAAGCTCCAGTGTTGGGTCACCTAAGGCCAAACAAGCAATAGGGAGGGAATCCAGCCCCACCCATCAGCAGAGAAGTGGTTTAAAGTTTTACTGAGCTTTGCCCATCAGAGCGACAGCCAGCTGTACCAACCACCAGTCCCTCCCATTAGGAGACTTGCAAAGCCTCTTATTTAGCCTTATCCACCAGAGGGCAGACAGCAGAAGCAAGAAGAACTACAGTCCTGCAGCCTGTGGAACAAAAGCCACATTCAGAGAAAGATAGACAAGATGAAAAGGCAGAGGGTTATGTACCAGATGATGGAACAAGATAAAACCCCAGGAAAACAACTAAATGGAATGGAAATAGGCAACCTTCCAGAAAAAGAATTCAGAATAATGATAGTGAAGATGATCCAGGACCTCGGAAAAAGAATGGAGGCAAAGATTGAGAATATTCAAGAAATGTTTAACAAAGACCTAGAAGAGTTAAAGAAGAAAGAAACAGAGATGAACAATACAATAACTGAAATGAAAAATACACTAGAAGGTATTAATAGCAGAATAACTGACACAGAAGAACAGATAAATGACCTGGAAGACAGAATGGTTGAATTCATGGCTGTGGAACAGAATAAAGAAAAAAGAATGAAAAGAAATGAAGACAGCCTAAGAGACCTCTGGGACAACATTAAACGCAACAAAATTCGCATTATAGGGGTCACAGAAGGAGAAGAGAGAGAGAAAGGACCAGAGAAAATATTTGAAGACATTATACTTGAAAACTTCCCTAACATGGGAAAGGAAATAGCCACCCAAGTCCAGGAAGTGCAGTGAGTCCCATACAGGATAAACCCAAGGAGAACCATGCTGAGACACATAGTAATCACACTGGCAAAAATTAAAGAGAAAGAAAAATTTTTGAAAGCAGCAGGGAAAAACCACAAATAGCATACAAGGGAATTCCCATAAGGTTAACAGCTGATTTCTCAGTAGAAACTCTGCAAGCCAGAAGGGAGAGGCATGATAAGCTTAAAGTGATGAAAGGGAAGAACCTGCAACCAAGATTACTCTACCCAAAAGGATCTCATTCAGATTCAATGGAGAAATCAAAAGCTTTACAGACAAGCAAAAGCTAAGAGAATTCAGCACCACCAAACCAGCTAAAGGAACAAATGCTAAAGGAACTTCTCTAAGTGGGAAACACAAGACAAGAAAAGGACCTACAAAAACAAACCCAAAACAATTAAGAAAAATTTCATAAGAACATACATATCGATAATTACCTTAGATGTGAATGGATTAAATGCTGCAACCAAAAGACACAGGTTTGCTGAATGGATAAAAAAAGAAGACCCCTATATATGCTGTCTACAAGAGACTCACTTCAGACCTAGGGACACATACAGGCTGAAAGTGAGAGGATGGAAAAAGATATTCCATGCAAATGGAAAGCAAAAGAAAGCTGCAGTAGCAATACTCATATCAGATAAAATAGACTTTAAAATAAAGCATGTTACAAGAGATAAGGAAGGACACTACATAATGATCAAGGGATCAATCTAAGAAGAAGATATAACAATTATAAATATATATGCACCCAACATAGAAGCACCTCAATACATAAGGCAACTGCTAACAGCTCTAACAGAGGAAATCGACAGTAACAAAGTAAGAGTGGGGGACTTTAACACCTCACTTAAACCAATGGACAGATCATCCAAAATGAAAATAAATAAGGAAACAGAAGCTTTAAATGACACAATAGACCAGTTAGATTTAATTGGCATTTATGTGACATTCCATCAAAAAACAGCAGATTAGGGCTCCCCTGGTGGCACAGTGGTTGAGAGTCGGCCTGCTGATGCAGGGGACACGGGTTTGTGCCCCAGTCTGGGAAGATCCCACATGCCGTGTGGGGGCTGGGCCCGTGAGCCATGGCCGCTGAGCCTGTGCGTCCGGAGCCTGTGCTCTGCAGTGGGAGAGGCCACAGTGGTTAGAGGCCCGCGTACCGCAAAAAACAAACAAACAAAAAAACCCAGCAGATTACACTTTCTTCTCAAGTGCGCACAGAACATTATCCAGGATAGATCATATCTTGGGTCACAAATCAAGCCTCAGTAAATTTAAGAAAATTGAAATCATATCAAGCATCTTTTCTGACCACAATGCTATGAGATTAGGAATCAATTACAGGGAAAAAAACGTAAAAAACACAAACACATGGAGGCTAAACAATATGTTACTAAACCACCAAGAGATGACTGAAAAAATCAAAGAGGAAATAAGAAAATACCTAGAGACAAATGACAATGAAAACATGACGATCCAAAACCTATGGGATGCAGCAAAAGCACTTCTAAGAGGGAAGTTTATAGCTACCTGTGCAAGCCTACCTCAAGAAACATGAAACATCTCAAATAAATAACGTTACACCTAAAGGAACTAGAGAAAGGAGAACAAACAAAACTCAGAGTTAACAGAACGAAATCATAAAGATCAGAGCAGAAATAAATGAAATAGAAACAAAGACAACAATAACAAAGATCATTAAAACTAACAGCTGGTTCTTTGAGAAGATAAACAAAATTTATAAACCATTAGCCAGACTCATCAAGAAAAAGAGGGAGAGGACTCAAATCAATAAAATTAGAAATGAAAAAGGATAAGTTACAAAAGACACCGCAGAAATACAGTGTCCTAAGAGACTACTACAAGCAACTCTATTCCAATAAATTGGACAACCTGGAAGAAATGGGCAAATTTTTAGAAAGGTATAACTTTCCAAGACTAAATCAAGAAAAAATAGAAAATATGAACAGACCAATTACAAGTAATGAAATTGAAACTGTGATTAAAAATCCTCCAACAAACAAAAGTCCAGGACCAGATGGCTTCACAGGTGAATTCTATCAAACATTTAGAGAAGAGCTAACACCCATCCTTCTCAAACTCTTCCAGAAAATTGCAGAGGAAGGAAAACTCCCAAACTCTTTCTATGAGGCCACCATCACCATGATACCAAAACCAGACAAAGATACTACAAAAAAAGAAAATTACAGACCAATATCACTGATGAATATAGACACAAAAATCCTCAGCAAAATACTAGCAAACAGAATCCAGCAAAACATTAAAAGGATCATACACCACGATCAAGTGGGATTTATCCCAGGGATGCAAGGATTATTCAACATATGCAAATCAATCAATGTGATGCACCATATTAACAAATAGAAGAATAAAAACCATATGATAATCTCAGTAGATGCAGAAAAAGCTTTTGACAAAATACAACACACATTTATGATAAAAGCTGTCCAGAAAGTGGGCATATAGGGAACCTACCTCAACATAACAAAGGCCATATACAACAAACCCACAGCAAACATCATTCTCAATGGTGAAAAATTGAAAGCATTTCCTCTAAGATCAGGAATGAGACAAGGATGTCCACTCTCACCACTATTATTCAACGTAGTTTTGGAAGTCCTAGCTATGGAAATCTGAGAGGAAAAGTAAATAAAAGGAATACAGGTCAGAAAAGAAGTAAAACTGTCACTGTTTGCAGATGACATGGTACTATACATAGAGAATCCTAAACATGTCACTAGAAAACTCCTAGAGCTAATCAATGAATTTGGTAAAGTTGCAGGATACAAAATTAATGCACAGAAATCTCTTGCATTACTATACACTAATGACGAAAAATCTGAAAGAGAAATCATGGAAACACTCCCATTTACCATTGCAAGAAAAAGAATAAAATACCTAGGAATAAACCTACCTATGGAGACAGAAGACCTGTATGCAGAAAAGTATAAGACCCTGAAGAAAGAAATTAAAGATAAAAGCACCAGATGGAGAGATATACGAGATTCTTGGATTGGAAGAGTCAATATTGTGAAAATGACTATACTACCCAAAGCAATCTACAGATTCAATGCAACCCCTATCAAATTACCAATGGCATTTTTTACAGAACTAGAAGAAAAAATCTTAAAATTTGTATGGAGACAGAAAAGACCCCAAATAGCCAAAGCAGTCTTGAGGGGAAAAAACGGAGCTAGAGGAATCAGACTCCCTGACTTCAGACTATACTACAGACCTAAGTAATAAAGACAATATGGTACTGGCACAAAAACAGAAATATAGATCAATGAAACAAGATAGAAAGCCCAGAGATAAACCCATCCACCTATGGTCAACTAATCTATGACAAAGGAGGCAAGGATATACAGTGGAGAAAAGACAGTCTCTTCAATAAGTGGTGCTGGGAAAAGTGGACAGCTACATGTAAAAGAATGAAATTAGAACAATCCATAACACCATACACAAAAATAAACTCAAAATGGATTTGAGACCTAAATGTAAGACCGGACACTATAAAACTCTTAGAGGAATACATAGGAAGGTCACTCTTTGACATAAATCACAGCAAGATCTTTTTTGGTCTACCTCCTAGAGTAATGGAAATAAAACCAAAAATAAACAAATGGGACCTAATGAAACTTAAAAGGTTTTGCACAGCAAAGGAAACCATAAACAAGACACAAACACAGCCCTCAGATTGGGAGAAAATATTTGGAAACAAATCATCGGACAAAGGAGTAACGTCCAAAATATATAAACAGCTTATGAGCTCAATATTAAAAAAACAAGCAACCCAATCCAAAAATGGGAAGAAGACCTAAATAGACATTTCTCCAAAGAAGACATACAGATGGCCAAGAAGCACATGAAAATGTCCTCAACATCACTAATTATTAGAGAAATGCAAATCAAAAGTACAATGAGGTATCACCTCATATCAGTTAGAATGGGCATCCTGAAAAATCTACAAAGAACAAATGCTGGAGAGGGTGTGGATAAAAGGGAACCCTCTTGCACTGTTGGTGGGAATGTAAATTGATACAGCCACTATGGAGAACAGTATGGAGGTTCCTTAAAGAACTAAAAGTAGAATTACCATATGACCTAGCAATCTCACTACTGGGCATATACCCAGAGAAAACCATAATTCAAAAAGACACATGCACCCCAATGTTTATTGCAGTACTACTTACAATAGCCAGGTCATGGAAGCAGCCTAAATTCCAATCGACAGATGAATGGATAAAGAAACTGTGATACATATATACAGTGGAATATTACTCAGCCATTAAAAAGGGACAAAATTGGGTCATTTGTAGAGACGTGGATGCATCTAGAGACTGTCATACAGAGTGAAGTAAGTCAGTAAGAGAAAAACAAATATCATATATTACTGCATATATGTGGAACCTAGAAATTGGTATAGATGAACCAGTTTGCAGAGCAGAAATTGAGACACAGAAGTAGGGAAAAATACATATGAACACCAAGAGGGGAAAGTGGTTGGGGCTGTGGGTGGTGGTATGATGAATTGAGAGATTGGGATTGACATGTATACACTGATGTGTATAAAATGGATGACTAATAAGAAAAAATAAATAAATAAAAAATAAAAAAAAATAAGGGTAAGGGGTGGAGTCAAGATGGCCGTGTGGGAAGGTGCCGAGTTAGTGTCTACCCACAACTAGGGCACCTATTGGTCACTGGTGGGGGACTCTGATGCCCAAGGAGATGGGAGGAACCCCCAAGAAAACTGGTAGGACATGGTGGGATTGAGGGTGGAAGAGAAGTGGTGGCTGTACAGGATTGGTACCCCTGAGGCCAGGGAGATTAGGAGAGGCAGGTGGGAGGGGCCCTCTGGGAGGAGCAGGAGAGCAGTAGAGGGTGATTACCCCACCCACTTGCACCCAGGGAGCCTGCTGTGCTCCCAGGCCAGTATGCTCCTCTCCAAAGCCTTTTCCAGGCCACATGGGTCCTGGGCGCATAAGAAGGAGGCTGGGGAGATCAGGAGTGGCAAGTGGGAGGGGCACTCCAGGAGGAGTGGGAGAGGAGCAGAGGGCATTTGCCCCCCCACTGGGGCTTGTGGAGCCTGCTGAGCTCCCCAGCTGGTCTGCCCTCCAAGGTTGTCCTCCCCTACCTTCCCACCGTCCCACCCCCCCTAGCTGCCACATTGGTCCTGGGGACATAGGAAGGAGACTGAGGGGAGAACAGGAGAGGCAGGTGGGAGGGGCCCTCCAGGACTATAGGAGCAGGAGAGGAGAGCCCCATCCACTTGAGCCCAGGGAGCCTGCTGGGCTCCCAAGTGATGTCCCCCACCCTCTGAGACCAGGGGTGGGTGGCACACCTGGGCCCCTTCTGTTCAGTTGTGCCTAAGCCTCACCCACCACAGCCACCAGGGCCTTTTACAGGCCATAGGTCCTAAGCATAGACCCCGCCCACCACATAAGTCTCACCCTTGCTTATGCCCCACCCTCCACAGCCAAGGCCTTCCCCTCCCCCCCTTTTTTTCCTTTTCCCTCCTCTATTTTACTATTGTGGTACTGTTATACCTTCTGGTTTTTGTTTCATCTATATTTTAATTTTTATATTCTTTCTAACATATCTGTTAGTTTCCTAGTCTAATTTTATTTTTTACTTTGTCATTGTTCTCTCTTTTTTTTGGCACTCCACGCAGCTTGTGGGATCTTGGTTCACGATCCAGGGGTAGGGCCGGAACTTCTGCAGTGGGAGCTCCAAGTCTGAACCACTGGACTAACAGAGAACCTCAGACCCCAGGGAATATTCAGTGGAGTGAGGTCTCATGGAGTTCCTCATCTCAGAACCAAGACCCAGCTCTACCCAATAGCCTACAAACTCCAGTGTTGGAAACCTCAGGCCAAACAACTAGTAAGACAGAAACATAATCCCACTCATTAAAAAAATAAAAATGAGGTGTCAAAAAAATATTTCACAGATGAAGGAGCAACGTAAAAATCTACAAGACCAAATAAATGAGGAGGAAATAGGCAATCTATCTGAAAAAGAATTCAGAGTAATGATAGTAAAGATGATCCAGAATCTTGGAAATAGAATGGAGGCATGGGCTGAGAAAATACAAGAATTGTTTAGCAAAATTCTAGAAGAACTAAAGAACAAACAAACAGAGATGAACAACACAATAACTGAAATGAAAAATACACTAGAAGGAATCAGTAACAGAATAACTGAGGCAGAAGAATGAATAACTGAGCTGGAAGGCAAAATGGTGGAAATAACTGCCAAGGAGCAGAATAAAGAAAAAGAATGAAAAGAATTGAAGACAATCTCAGAGACCTCTGGGACAACACTAAACACACCAATAATCAAATTATAGGAGTCCCAGAAGAAAAAGAGAAATAGAAAGGGTCTGAGAAAATATTTGAAGGGATTCTAGGCAAAAACTTTCCTAACATGGGAAAGGAAATAGTCACCCAAGTCCAGAAGAGTCCCATAGAGGATAAAGCCTAGGAAAAACACACCAAGACACATATTAATCAAATTAATAAAAATTAAATTCAAAGAAAAAATGTTAAAAGCAGCAAAGGAAAAACAAAAAATAACATACAAAGGAATCCCCATAATGTTATCACCTATTATTTCAGCAGAAACTCTGCAGACCAGAATGGAGTGGCAGAATATACTTCAAGTAATGAAAGAGAAAAACCTACAACCAAGGTTACTCTACCCAGCAAGAATCTCATTCAGATTCAATGGAGAAATCAAAACCTTTTCAGACAAGCAAAAGCTAAGAGAATTCAGTACTACCAAAACAGCTTTACAACAAATGCTAAAGAAACTTCTCTAGGCGGGAAACACAAGAGAAGTAAAAGACCTACAAAAACAAACCCAAAACAATTATGAAAATGGTAATAGGGACATACATATTGATAATAACCTTGAATGTAAATGGATTAAATGCCCCAACCAAAAGCCACAAACTGGCTGAATGGATACAAAAATAAGACCCATATGTATGCTGTCTACAAGAGACCCACTTCAGACCTAGGGACACATACAGACTGAAAGTGAAGGGATGGAAAAAGATATTCCATGCAAATGGAAAGCAAAAGAAAGCTGGAGTAGCAATACTCATATCAGATAAAATAGACTTTAAAATAAAGACTGGTAAAAGAGATAAGGAGGGACACTACATAATGATATAGGGATCAATTCAAGAAGAAGATATAACAATTATAAATGTTTATGCACCCAACATAGGAGCACCTCAATACATAAGGCAAACACTAACAACCATGAAAGGAGAAATCAACAGTTACACAATAATAGTAGATGACTTTTAACACCCCACTTACACCAATGGACAGATCATCCAAACAGAAAATAAATAAGAAAGCTCAAGCTTTAAATGACACAATAGACCAGATAGATTTAATTGATATTTATAGAACATTCCACCTGAAAGTGGCAAAATACACTTTCTTCTCAAGTTTACATGGGACTTTCTCTAGGATAGAACACATCTTGGGTCACAAATGAAGCCTTGGAAAATATAAGAAAATGGAAATCGCATCAAGCATCTTTTCTGACCACAAGGCTATGATATTGGAAATCAATTACAGAAAAAAACTGTAAAAACCACAAATACATGGAGGCCAAACAGTGCACTACTAAATAACCAAGAGATCACTGAAGAAATCAAAGTAGAAATTAAAAAATACATAGAAACAAATGACAACAAAAACACAACAAGCCAAAACCTATGAGATGCAGCAAAAACACTTCTAAGAGGGAAATTTGTAGCAATTCTACCTCACCTCAAGAAACAACTCAAATAAACAATCTAACCCTATACTTAAAACAGCTAGAGAAAGAAGAACAAAGAAAACCCAAAGTCGGTAGAAGGAAAGAAACCATAAATATTAGAGCAGAAATAAATGAAATAGAAATGAAGGAAACGGTAGCAAGGATTAATAAAACTAAAAGCTGGTTCTTTGAGAAGATAAACAAAACTGATAAACCCTTAGCCAGACTCATCAAGAAAAAAATGGAGAGGATGCAAATCAATAAAATTAGAAATGAAAAAGGAGAAATCAAAATTGACACCTCAGAAATACAAAGGATTATAAGAGAGTTGTTTGTTGTAGTAGCAAACAACTACATGCCAATAAAATGGACAACCGTGAAGAAATGGACACACTCTTGGAAAGGTACAATTTTCCAAGACTGAACCAGGAAGACGTAGAAAATATAAACAGACCTATCACAAGTAATGAAATTGAAACCATAATTAAAAATCTTCCAACAAAAAGAAGTCCAGGGCCAGATGGCTTCCCAGGCAAATTCTATCAAACATTTAGAGAAGAGCTCACACCTATTTTTCTCAAACTCTTCCAAAAAAATTGCAGAGGGAGAAACATTCCCAAATTCATTCTACGAAGCCACCATCACCCTGATACCAAAACCAGAAAAAGATATCACAAAAAAGAAAATTATAGACCAGTATCACTGATGAACATAGATGCAAAAATCCTGAACAAAATACTAGCAAACAGAATCCAACAACACATTAAAAGGATCATACACTATGATCAAGTGGGATTATTCCCAGGAATGCAAGGATTCTTCAATATATGCAAATCAATGAACCACATTAACAAATTAAGGAATAAAAAGTATATGATCATCTCAATATATGCAGGAAAAGCTTTTGACAGTATTCAACACCCATTTATGATAAAAACTCTCCAGAAAATGGGCATAGAGGGAACCAATCTCAACGTAATAAATGACGTATATGACAAACTCACAGCAAACATCATACTCAATGGTGAAAAACTGAAAGCATTTCCACTAAGATCAGGAAGAAGACGAGGATGTCCACTCTCACCACTCTTATTCAACATAGTTTTGGAAGTCCTAGCCACGGAAATCAGAGAAGAAAAAGAAATAAAAGGAATACAAATTGCAAAAGAAGAAGTAAAACTGTCACAGTTGCCGATGACATAATATTGTACATAGAAAATCCTAAAGATGCCACCAGAAAACTACTAGAACTAATCAATGAATCTGGTCAAATTGCAGGGTACAAAATTAATGCACAGAAGTCTGTGGTATTCCTGTACGCCAACCACGAAAGATCAGAAAGAGAAATTAAGGAAATAATCCCATTTACCATTGTAATAAAAAGAATAAAATACCTAGGAATAAACCTGCCTAAGGAGGCAAAAGACTTCTACTCAAAAACTATAAAACACTGATGAAAGAAATCAAAGATGACATAAACAGATGGAGAAATATACCATGTTCTTGGATTGGAAGAATCAATATTGTGAAAATGACTATACTACCCAAAACAATCTACAGATTCATTGCAATCCCTATCAAACCACCAATGGCATTCTTCACAGAATTAGAAGCAAAAATTTTACAATTTGTATGGAAACACAAAAGAACCCAAGTAGCCAAAGCAATCTTGAGAAAGAAAAACAGAGCTGGAAGAATCAGGCTCCCTGACTTCAAACTATACCACAAAGCTACAGTAATGAAGACAGTATAGTACTGGCAGAAAAACAGAAATATAGATCAGTTGTACAGTATAGAATGCCCAGAGATAAACCCACGCACATATTGTCACCTAATTTATGACAAAGGAGGCAAGAATATACAATGGAGAAAAGACAGTCTCTTCAGTAAGTGGTGCTGGGAAAACTGGACAGCTACATGTGAAAGAATGAAATTAGAACACTCCCTAACACCACACACAAAAATAAACTCAAAATGGATTAGAGAACTAAATGTAAGACCGGACAATATAAAACTCTTAGAGGAAAACATAGGGAAAACACTCTTTGACATAAACCACAGGAAGATCTTTTTTGACCCACCTCCTAGAGTAATGGAAATAAAAACAAAGATAAACAAATGGGACTTAATTAAACTTAAAAGCTTTTGCACAGCAAAGGGAACCATAAGAGAAAAAGACAGCCCTCAGAATGGGAGAAAATATTTGCAAATGAAACAACAGACAAAGGATAAATCTTCAAAATATACAAACAGCTCATGTAGGTCAATATCAAAAACAAAAAACAACAATCCAATTAAAAAGTGGGTGGAAGACCTAAATAGACATTTCACCAAGGAAGACATACAGAGGGCCAAGAAGCTCATGAAAAGATGCTCAACATGACTAATTATTAGAGAAATGCAAATGAAAACTACAATGAGGTATCACCTCTTGCTGGTCAGAATGGCCATTATCAAAAAATCTGGAAATAATAAATGCTGGAAAGGGTGTGGTGAAAAGGGAACCCTCCTGCACTGTTGGTGGGAATGTAAGTTGATATAACCACTATGGAAAACAGTATGGAGATTCCTTAAAAAACTAAAGATAGTTTTGTGTGTGTTTAGTTTTTATTTCCCAGCAATCCCACTGCTAAGCATATACGCTGAGAAAGACATAATTCAAAAAGAGACATGTACCGCAGTGTTCATTTCAGCAGTATTTACAATAGCCAGGACATGGAAGCAACCTAAGTGTCCATCAACAGCTGAATGGATAAAGATGATGTGGCACATATATACAATGGAATATTACTCAGCCATAAAAGAAACAAAACTGAGTTATTTGTAGTGAGGTGGATGGACCTAGTGTTTGTCATACAGAGTGAAGTAAGTCAGAAAGAGAAAAACAAATACTATATGCTAATGCATGTATATGGAATCTAAAAAATAAATTGTACTGATGAACCTAGTTGCAGGGCAGAAATAAAGACATAGACATAGAGAATGGACTTGAAGACACGAGGTGGAAGGGGGAAGCTGGGGCGAAGTGAGAGTAGCATTGACATATACACACTATCGAATGTAAAATAGCTAGTGGGAAGCAGCAGCATAGCACAGGGAGATCAGCTCAGTGATTTGTGATGACCTAGAGGGGTGGGTTAGGGAGGATGGGAGGGAGGCTGGAGAGGGGTCGGATATGAGGGCATATGTATGCATATGGCTGATACACTTTGGTGTACAACAGAAACTAACGCAGTATTGTGAAGCAATTATATTCCAGTAAAGTTCTATTAAGAAAAAATAAAGGTAACACTTTACTTCAGCTGTTTTGCATCCCAGGTTTCCAGGAATAGACCTCAATCAATCAATAGATCTTAATTTCAAATATTCTCACCCATTCTCTGTGTATGTATATTCTTCTTGATTAGGACATATACCCCTGTTTTTTCAGTGAATGTAACTACCATATACGCTGTATAGTCTAAATATTTCTACATCTTAGTTCTCTCTTAGAGCCCACACTTTTAGCAGGATTTGTCATTTCATTAGTTTCAATGAGAAATAGCATGGAATAGTGCAAGATTTCCTAAAGTGAGTTTACCAAGACACTGTTTCCCAAAATGTTAATGAGAGTGTTATGCAGAATGCATTATGTGACCATTTAAGAAACATTGGGCTGAATAAAATTAAATCCTTTTTTCCTTGCATAAATTCCCAGAACTGTTGATATGACATTGTGAATCTCCAAAAAGAAGAGATTATTTCAGTGTTTCTCAAATGTTTATGTGGAACTTCCTTTTTATAATCCTACAAAAATTCTGTCCCTCCAGTTATCTATTGCTTTATGATGCACAAACCCCTAATGTAGATCAATTTATGACTGTCTCTCACAGTGTGTGCCTGACTGGATTGGGTTCTTGCTTGGGGTCTCTTGTGAAGTTGCAATCAGAAGAGTCTGGGCTTCTGATTACCTCAGGATTACCTGAAGATTCAACTAGCCTGGGCATTTATATGATTGGCAGTTGTTAGTGGCTGCTGGCTGGGAGCTCAGCCGTGATTGTCAACAAGAGTGCTTACCCACATCCTGGCTGCATGCCTATGGGTTCTCATTGGGATTTAGTGAGGGAGTGTTCTCACAGGGGGCATCTGATGAGTGAACATCCCAAGAGACCAGGGAGGAAGCTCCAAAACTTCTAATATTCTAGGCTTAGAAGTCTCAGAACATCACTTCTGCCATAGTTTCTTGGTTCAGCAAGGTTCAAGACCAACCCAGATCCAAAGGAGAAGGGGGTTAGGCTCTACCTCTTTTCTTAAAATTTTTAAAAAATTGAAGTATAGTTGATCTACAATATTGTGTTAGTTTCAGGTATGCAGCAAAGTGATTCAGTGATATATATATATATATATAAATTCTTTTTCAGATTCTTTTTGCTCATAGGTTATTACAAAATATTGAATTTAGTTCCCTGTGCTATACAGTAGGTCCTTGTTGTTTACCTATTTTATATATAGTAGTGTGTATCTGTTAACCCCAAATTTCTAATTTATCCCTCCCCTCTTTTGCCTTTGGTAACTGTGTTTGTTTTCTCTGTCTGTGGGTCTATTTCTGTTTTGTACATAGGTTCATTTGTATCATTTTTCTTAGATTCCACATATAAGCAATATCATATGATAGTTGTCTTTGTCTGGCCTACTTCACTTAGTATGGTAATCTCTAGATCCATCTATGTTGCTGCAAAAAGCATTATTTCATTCTTTTTTATGGCTGAGTAATATTCCATTGTATAAATATACCACATCTTTTTAAAAAAATAAATTTATTTATTTTATTTATTTTTATTTTTGGCTTTGTTGGGTCTTCGTTGCTGTGCACAGGCTTTCTCTAGTTGTGGCGAGTGGGGGCTACTCTTTGTTGTGGTGCGCAGGCTTCTTATTGCGGTGGCTTCTCTTGTTGCGGAGCATGGGGTCTAGGCATGCAGGCTTCAGTAGTTGTGGCTCGCAGGCTCAGTAGTTGTGGCACACGGGCTTAGTTGCTCCGTGGCATGTGGGATCTTCCCGGACCAGGGCTTGAACCCGTGTCCCCTGCATTGGCAGGCAGATTCTTAACCACTGTGCCACCAGGGAAATCCACCACATCTTCTTTATCCATTCATCTGTTGATGGACATTTAGGTTGCTTCCATGTCTTGGCTATTGTAAATGGACATTGGGGTGTGTGTGTCTTTTTGAATTATAGTTTTCTCTGGATATATGCCCAGGAGTGGGATTGCTGTATCATATGGTAATTCTATTTATAGTTTTTTTGAGGAAACCCATAATATTTTCCATGGTGGCTGTCCCAATTTACATTCCCATCAACAGTGTAGGAGGGGTCCCTTTTCTCCACACCTTCTCCAGAATTTGTTATTTGTAGACTTTTTGATGATGGCCCTTCTGAGGTGACATCTCACTGTTGTTTTGATTTGCATTTCTCTAATAATTAGCGATGCTGAGCATCTTTGCATGTGCCTTTTGGCCATCAGTATATCTTTGGAGAAATTAGACTCTACCTCTTGATGGAGACACCTGAGCATGGAGGAAGGGAAGGGATGAATGGTGGGCATCTTCCAGATGTTTCAGCATCTCATGGACACTGACATTCTAGAAAACAGTTTGGGTGGTGATGAATCTAAGTGTGTGGGGGGAGGGTGTTAGAGGGAAGCCCACCCACCAGAGAGTATTCTGTCACTGACAGTGTTTTGAACTGCTGGTGTATGGTGATAATAAAAAGCATACCAAGTTTTATGGAGTTTTACTATTGTTTTAAAATTCTCTACAAATAGGGTTGCCAGGTGAAATACAGGATGCCCAATTAAATTTGAATTTCAGATTAACATCAAAAAAATTTTTAGTATAGGTAGGTCCCACATATTGCATGTGGGCATGCTTATACAAAAAAATGGTTATTTATCTTAAAGTCAAATTTAATTGGGTGTCCTATAATATTTTTGCTAAAGCTGGCAGCACTTATCTACAGATAATGTCCTCCTTTAGTGCCAGTATTATCACTGGACTCCTCCTTCTGCCCTCCCATACACCATTGAGCCATTGAGTTTGGAAAAAAATTGATGTAACGAAGTTTTAGGTTTTAGAACCAGAGAGATCTGATTTCAGATCCTGACTCTGCCATGTACCAGCCTTGTAACTGTAAGTCATTTATTCTCAGTGAGCCTCAGTCTCATCACCTGTTGGGACTGGTCATAACTGGCAGGATTGCTAGGCGCTTAGGTGAGATGATGTGTGTATGTAACTCAGTGATTGGGGCATAACAGGTATGGAACCAAATGTAGTCCTGCCTCCTGTTCTCCCAGATAAAGCAGAGCAAGAGGAAAATGCCCTGTGCTTTGCAGATGCTGTTTATTTGCTGACGAATGTCAACAGGCAGGAATCTAGGTGAGGTTTTTGTTTCTTTGTTTTAATTCTTGCAAAAGAATGAGGTAGTAAATGAGGTATCATCTTGGGAGTTGCAAGATTGGTTTAGTCCATGCTGGGGAAGAGAAATTTTAAATGATGATGACTGTGCTGTCAACACTGTAACTGGCCCGTATAATAGACCTCTATTATATAATCCTTCTGAATTGCCACTAATGATCTTTTAATTTTGAGTTTATTTGCTTGCATATTCACACTTTTATGAGGATCGTTACCTAAAAGCTGTCAATTATAGCACAATTGACTGTAGGAGTCAATTTCATAATTGTTATTCTGATTAACCCACCAAGACAAATTTGAGGACATGTTAATCTGAATTAATGCCATGAAAACAGTTTTCTTGGATGAACCTTGATCACGCAGGGAAATATTTTGTGAACATATACTCTGCCAAATACTGTGGAATTCTTTCTGGAGGAGACGTGGTAAGCTCCATTTTTACATGTAG
>NW_006787659.1:645547-658004 GCF_000442215.2 Lipotes vexillifer | reverse complement strand
GTAGGGAAATTTGAGGCTCAAATTGGCCTCAAGACTTGTTGACAGTCGCTAAGCTGAGAGAGGTAGATGTGGCCCTGCCTGCTCACCCATTGTCACTAGGCTCACCTTGTGGTGGAGTGCGATTGTCTTTTCTCAGTGCTGGTACCAGCTGACCTGCTAGCAGTGGTCTACAGTGTCAACCACAGGCCACCTGCTTGAGAGACCCTGTTCTGTCTTCAGCAGTGTTAATGGCCTTTCCTTTATTTGTCTTAGAGGCTTGTCCTCCTTGATTAGATAATTCTGGTTTGCAATTCCTAAAGACCACACCTGGAAACGTCTCTCCTATCCACCCCCCCCCCTTTATTTTCATCACATGCACAACTCAGCTCCTATCATAGTTCTCCTGGTGTCACACATCTTTCCTCTGCCCACCTCACAATTGTACTTTTATTTTTATTAGTGTACTTATTTTTTCATAGCTTTGTGTTTGTTTTTACTCACCAGGAGATCCTTAGTGCTTTGTACCTGGTAAGCATATAATGTAGAGTTGAGGACTGAAAGAATAAGTGACTGAATGAACCCAGATAGTGTGACCTAAAACCTATTTTTTTCACTTCCTGTTCTCCCAAAAGACTTCATTTTGCACATGAGGGGACTGAAATTCAGAGAGGTTAGGGTTTCTCCAAAGTCACACAGCACTCAGAAGCTGGGTCTAGGACTTTGCTCTCTCAAAGGCTGGGACTCCCCCTCTCTCTGTAGATTTGATCCCAGCTCACCTGTATGGTAGAACATGGTCACAGGAATGCTGGTTTTTCTTTGCTGGTAATGAATGGAAAGAAGGTCTTGAAGAATTGGATCAGCCTATGTTGGTTCTACAATCATCTCTGCCCTTTGGATTTAGTCAGAATTCAAGGTGTGTATTTATATTGATTCCTCTGTACTTTTCTCTTTTTCCTTCTGTTACTACAATGACTCAGCATTTTTCATCATTTTTTTCCTCTTCAGTTTATCTAAAAAATAGCCCTTTAACAATAAAATATTATAGTTTATTCAAATATAATAGACTTCTTAGAGATTCCACATGCCTAAGATTTGAAGCCCTATGTTGAAATGCCAAAAATATTAGTGAAATCCTATATAGCTAATAGCTTTTCTAAAATTCCACAAAAGGAGTCCTCTCCATGCTACAGCCTGCACGTCTGCTGTGGTGGTGGTATGGTGAGTGTTACCTTTTATATTGACTGACAGAATAAATAGAGTCTAAAGCCAAAATAACCCACAGCAGATGACTGAATGCATGTTAAACTTAGCTAAGGGTAAAGGCACCTGTCATTTTAAAACTTTCATTTCACTTCCTCTGTTTTCAGTGGTGGGGGTTGTGGTAGGGTAGTGTGGGTTGCCAAAGCAAGCAAGAGGGAGAGGAAAAACGTAGGATACATGAGAGATGGTAGGGAAAAGTCAAACTATTTCCATTCTACTACGAATTTATAGAATTCTTGACTGATGGAGCTAAGAGAACTCTTAAAAACTCTCTCATCTTCCTCCGTTATTTTATAGATTAAACATTGCAAAGTCCAGAGAGGTTATATGACTTATCTAGGCTCACAGTTATTTAATAGAGGAGTCTTTGATGTCCGTTCATCTTTAAGGGTCAGCTCACTCCTTACCTTCAATGTGAAGACTTCTGTGAGCCTCCCAGGTAAGGCGTGTCCCCACCCCCAGCACTGCGGTGGCATTCCTTTCTATACCTGCGGTGTTGTGGGTACCTTCCTTTCCACTTGTCTCCCTCAGCCTTTGAGCTCCATGAGTTCCAGTATTACGCTCTCTGTGGATCAAGGAGCAGAGAGGGAAGAGGGTGATTTGCCTGTTTGCTACTATGGAGGAGACTCACTTCCCTTTTTCTTAATCCGGGCCTGTTTGCCCATCACTATGTAGGAATTTCCCAGATGGCTCCTTTGTTGTCCCTCAGGAGTTTCCTTTTTGCTGATTTCTAAGATCCAGTCTGCTTCAATGGCTATCAGACCTGGCATCGTTTCCTGGTCCATTACTCAAGAGCTGATTTATCCAAGGCAGGTTATTTAGTCTTTTTGAGGATTGGCTTTCTCTCTTCTGTGAAGTGGGTATATAAACAGCTATATTTCAAGATCCTCATTCAGACTCTAAGGTAGGAGAAAGACAGCCCCTGATAGTTCTGGCCTTGCCTTTTGTCATTTTTCTGTTGGCTCTGGATGGGATGAGGCTGAACTGGTATGGCAGTGAGCAGAACAGTCACTTCCAGAAGGACTTGGTGAGTGATTTCAGTTGTTATGTTGTTATGATTGTTGTTATTTTGCTTCTGATCCTTAAAATTTTTTAATCTTTTGTTCATTTTATGTTATCTAGAATTTTCTGTTGATAAGATAGATTACATTGATTGATTTTTCAGTGTTGAACCAACCTTGCATACCTGGAGTAAATCCCACTTGGTTGTGGTATAGAATTCTTTTTATGTATTTTTTAAATCATTTGCTAATATTTGTAAGGAAATTTACATCTATGTTCATTAATCATTTAGCTATTAGTCATTTTTTTCTTATAATATCTTTATCTTGTTTCAGTTTTAGGGTAATGTTGGCCTCATAGAATTAATTAGGATGTATTTCTTCTGTTTCTGTTTTTTGGAAGAGAATGCAGATAATTAGTGTAATTTCTTTTTTAAGTGTTTGGTAGAATTTACCAGTGAAACCATTTAAGCCTGATGGTTTCTTTTTTATGGGAGGCTATTGAATATTGATTCAATTTTTTAAAAATTACATACAGGGCTATTCAGCTTTTTTTGTTTCTCCTTATGTGAGTTTAGTCGTTTGTGTCTTTTAAGAGTTCATCTGATTTATCTAAATTGTCAAATTTGTGGACGTAGAGTTGCTTGTAGTAAGGATTCCTCTGTTACCATTTTAATATCTATGAGATCCATAGTGATGATATTTCTTTCACTTTGACATTGGCAATTCGTGTCCTCTCTTTCATTCTCGGTTAGCCTGGCTAGAGGTGACTTTGGGTGGTGTTTCTCTGCAGACTTTTGGTGCCATCTTAACCAGAAGACTTTGTTACACACTTTTTTTCATTCAGTCTTTACAACAGTTTTAATGGTCAGATATTCTTATTAGTATTTTACAGGTGAAGAAAACACGGAGCCAAACCTTTTTCAGTAAGAAGGGAGAACAATATTATAGGTATTATAGGGACCCTTCTGTGCCTTAAAGTAGTCCTTGATTGTCTTCCAACCTAATCTCTTCTCGTAGGAATGGAGACCTATGCTGCATTGGCTCCATAATCCTAGAGAAGGAGATTGTTTGATGGAAATGAAACAGAATGGCTTAATGTTGGCAGAGCATTGCCTTTCAATTCTATTGAAATTAAAATGGCAGGGTGACCCTAGTTTTATTACTCTTAAGTAATTTTTAATTAAGGGTTGATTCCATGCACAGCTGGTTGCATCATACAGACATGCTCTATGTTCTCTTTTGGTGCTGCTTCCTAGGGAGAGCAAGGGGAGATTTCCTTGTTCTGCAGTGTGACCGCAGTGAGGTAAAAGACATTTTGGTTCTTGGTTTTGATTCCTTGGACAAATTACATGTATAGCACCCTACTGGGAGGACGTTTTGCTGTCACTTGCTGAAGAGAAAAGCCCAGATAAGTATGTGAACCTTGTTTGACATTTATAAGCAAGCTGGACAATTTCAAGAAATGAACTAGATAATAAAGACAGTTCCATAAAAGGTGGCTGACTGATAGTTTAGCCAAAATATGATGCCTGGTGGTTTATGGCAATTTTCTCTAACAGGAGTAGATATTGAATTTATTTAAAAAGTGGCTCGAGAGTCCTCCTTATGCTTCTAAGGCATTGACACTTTTTGGAAAGCACATACTTGAAGAAAAAATAATTCAGGCCATAAAATGAGGATATTGTATGTGTGTGTGTGCATGCTAAAGGGAGGGGGCTTAGTTCAGTGTGCTATTGACTTCATACAGACAGGTTGATAGAATGAATTTTATGACTGTGTAGACTGCAAACTCATTGCCAATGCAGACTTTGTTAATGGAAGGAAGAAGACAGTGATTTAAGGAAATTTATTTGATTTCAATAAGCGGCTCATGTACAATTCCCTCTATGATATTTTAAGCAAATATGCCGTTAAAGACTTGCATCCCATTCTCAGCACAACTTCTTTCATTCCTTTTTAAATTAAATTATAGAGTAGCAAAACCTCATCACCGACTTTAAAATTCTCTCAGGCATTTTAACTACAAAGTCAGAACAATTTCGCCTGCTGCTTCAATGGGCTGCTAGCACAATGAGAGGGAAGAGGATGTGCTCATTCCAATAAACATAGGAAAGAATGAGGATATGTTTTCATATTGTTTCTGCCACAAATTAACTGTGCAGCCTCTGCAAATAATGTGTCTTCTTGAAGTCTAAGTCTGTATTTTTTAAGTGGAGATTAAAATACCTGTTAAATTTATATCACAGAGTTGAAATGGACATAAAGTGAGATAGTGTATATGGAAAATAGTCCCTTCTGATTCTTCAAGTCTCTCTGGCCCAATTTGCATGGATGTAGCATATTTTGCGAGTATAAATTTTGTTTCTAAAACTTTCTGGAAATCCTATGTGGGTAGATGTAGGCAAATTGTTGACATGGCATTAAGTTCTATGAATACAATTACTTTGTCTTTATCTGTTGAGTTTCCTATATTTTAGCACATAGAACTGAGACATAAAAATATGCTAGTGTATGTGTGTGTGTGTGCGTGTGTGTGTGTACACACAGGTGAGTAATGATTCAGTGTCTTCTTCAAAACACTCAAAGCCCCAAATAACAGCACTCTAGTAAAGATAGCTTAAATTTAGAAGACAGTAAAGAACAGATAATACCTTAGAATATTGTCGTGTCTCACTGTGTTTCTGTTTGCATGTAGCCAGATCACTGTTTTTTTCTTTTTTAAAAAAAAAATCATTCCACCAAGCTGCACCTTTTAATTGGAGTGTTTATTCCATTTACATTTAATGAAATTATTATAAGAGGTAAGACTTATATTTTCCATTTTGCTATTTATTTTCTATATGCCTCATGTCTCTTTTGTTGTTCTGCCTTTCCTCTTTTACTACCTTCTTTTGTGTTAGATTTTTCTAGTGTATGACTTTAATTCACTTGTCATTTATTTTATTATATATATTCATTATTTTCCTACTGATTAACCTAGAAATTATGATTAACATATTAATTTACACAGTCTAGTCAGATTAATACAAATTTAACCTCAAAACCTTTTAAAATTTTTGAAAATTTAAAAAAAAAAAATTTTTTGTCAGACCCGGCTCTTTGGTGAGGCTAATGGAGGACTCTGGGAGGGCTCACGTCAAGGAGTACTTCCCAGAACTTCTGCTGCCAGTGTCCTTGTCCCCACAGTCAGCCGCAGCCACCCCCCACCTCTGCAGGAGACCCTCCAACACTAGCAGTGGTGTGGCTGACAGGGTCTTGGTGCTCCAGCTAGGTGTCAGGGCTTTGCCTCTGAGCGGGGAGAGCCGAGTTCAGGACATTGATCAACCAGAGACCTCCCAGTTCCATGAAAGAACAAATGGTGAAAGCTCTCCCAGAGATCTCCATCTCAATGCTTAGACCCAGCTCCACTCAATGACTAGCAAGCTACAGTGCTGGACACCCTATAACAAATAACTAGCAAGACAGGAACACAACCCCACCCATTAGCAGAGAGGCTGCCTAAAATCATAATAAGGCCACAGACATCCCAAAACACAACCCCAGATGCGGTCCTGCCCACGAGAAAGACAAGAGCCAGCCTCATACACCAGAGCACAGGCACCAGTTCGCTCCACCAGGAAGCCTACACAACCCACTGAACCAACCTTAGCCACTGGGGGCAGACACCAAAAACAACGGGAACCGTGAACCTGCAGCCTGTGAAAAGGAGACCCCAAATAGAGTAATATAAACAAAATGAGAAGAAAGAGAAACACAGCAGATGAAGGAGCAATGTAAAAACCTACCAGACCAAACAAATGAAGAGGAAATAGTCAGTCTACCTGAAAAAGAATTCAGAGTAATGATAGTAAAGATGACGCAAAATCTTGGAAATAGAATGGAGAAAATACAGGAAAGGTTTAAAAGGACCTAGAAGAACTAAAGAGCAAACAAACAATGATGAACAACACAATAAATGAAATTAAAAATTGTCTAGAAGGAATCAATAGCAGAGTAACTGAGGCAGAAGAACGGATAAGTGACCTGGAAGATAAAATAGTGGAAATAACTACCACAGAGCAGAATAAAGAAAAAAGAATGAAAAGAATTGAAGACAGTCTCAGAGACTGCTGGGACAACATTAAACACACCAACATTCGAATTATAGGGGTCCTAGAAGAAGAAGCGAAAAGGAAAGGGACTGAGAAAATATTTGAAGAGATTATAGTTGAAAACTTCCCTAATATGGGAAAGGAAATAGTCAATCAAGTCCAGGAAGAGCAGAAAGTTCCATACAGGATAAAGCCAAGGAGAAACATGCCAAGAGACATATTACTCAAACTATCAAAAATTAAATACAAAGAAAAAATATTAAAAGCAGCAAGAGAAAAACAAATAACATACAAGGGAATCTCCATAAGGTCAACAGCTGATCTTTCACCAGAAGCTCTGCAAGCCAGAAGGGAGTGACAGGACATATTTAAAGTGATGAAAGGGAAAAACCTTCAACCAAGATCACTCTACCCAGCAAGGATCTCATTCAGATTTGATGGAGAAATTAAAACCTTTACAGAAAAACAAAAGCAGAGAGAGTTCAACACCACCCAAACAGCTTTACAACAATTTCTAAAGGAACTTCTCTAGGCAGGAAACACAATAGAAGGAAAAGACTACAAGAACAAACCCAAAACAATTAAGAAAATGGTAATAGGAACATACATATTGATAACTACCTTAAATGTAAATGGATTCAATGCTCCAATCAAAAGACATAGACTGGCTGAATGGATACAAAAACAAGACCCATATATATGGTGTCTACAAGAGACCCACTTCAGGGACACGTACAGACTGAAAGTGAGGGGATGGAAAAAGATGTTCCATGCAAGTGGAAATCAAAAGAAAGCTGGAATAGCAGTTCTCATAATAGACAAAATAGACTTAAAATAGACTATTACAAGAGACAAAGAAGGACACTACATAATGATCAAGGGATCAATCCAAGAAGAAGATATAACAATTGTAAATATTTATGCACCCAACATAGGAGCACCTCAGTACATAGGGCAGATGCTAACAGCCTTAAAAGGGGAAATCAACAGTAACACAATCATAGTAGTGGACTTTAACACACCACTTTCACCAATGGACAGATAATCCAAAATGAAAATAAATAAGGAAATACAAGCTTTAAGTGATACATTAAACAAGATGGATGTAATTGATATTTATAGGACATTCCATCCAAAAACAACAGAATACACTTTCTTCTCAAGTGCTCAGGGAACATTCTCCTGGATAGATCATATCTTGGGTCACAAATCAAGCCTTGGTAAATTAAGAAAATTGAAATCGTATCAAATATCTTTTCTGACCACAACACTATGAGAGTAGATAGCAATTACAAGAAAACATCTGTAAAAAATACAAACACATGGGGCCTCCCTGGTGGCGCAGTGGTTGGGAGTCTGCCTGCCGATGCAGGGGATATGGGTTCGTGCCCCGGTCCGGGAGGATCCCACGTGCCGCGGAGCGGCTGGGCCCGTGGGCCATGGCCACTGAGCTTGCGCATCCGGCAACGGGAGGGGCCACGACAGTGAGAGGCCCACATATCGCAAAAAAAAAAAAAATGTTAAAAAAAAAAAATACAAACACATGGAGGTTTATACACTACTTAATAACCAAGAGATCACTGAAGAAATCAAAGAGGAAATCAAAAAATACCTAGAAACAAATGACAATCAACACATGATGACCCAAAACCTATGGGATGCACCAAAAGCTGTTCTAAGAGGGACGTTTATAACAGTACAATCCTACCTCAGGAAACAAGAAACATCTCAAATAAACAACCTAACCTTACAGCTAAAGCAGTTAGAGAAATAAGAACAAAAAACCACCAAAGTTAGCAGAAGGAAAGAAATCATAAAGATCAGATCAGAAATAAATGAAAAAGAAGAGAACAATAGCAAAGATCAATAAAGCTAAAAGCTGGTTCATTGAGAAGATAAATAAAATTGATAAACCATTAGCCAGACTCATCAGGAAAAAAAGGGAGAAGACTCAAATCAATATAATTTGAAATGAAAAAGGGGAAATAACAACTACAAGCAGTAAAATGGACAACCTGGAAGAAATGGACAAATTCTTAGAAAAGCACAACCTTTCAAGATTGAACCAGGATGAAGTCGAAAATATAAACAGACCAATCACCAGCACTGAAATTGAGACTGTGATTAAAACTCTTCCAACAAACAAAAGCCCAGGACCAGATGGCTTCCCAGGCGATATCTATCAAATATTTAGAGAAGAGCTCACACCTATCCTTCTCAAACTCTTCCAAAATATAGCAGAGGGAGGAGCACTCCCAAACTCATTCTACGAGGCCACCATCACCTTGATACCAAAACCAGACAAAGATGTCACCAACAAAGAAAACTACAGGCCAATATCACTGATGAACATAGATGCAAAAATCCTCAACAAAATACTAGCAAACAGAATCCAACAGCACATTGAAAGGATCATACACCATGATCAAGTGGGGTTTATCCCAGGAATGCAAGGATTCTTCAATATACCCAAATCAGTCAATGTGATACACCATATTAACAAATTGAAGAATAAAAACCATATGATCATCTTAATAGATGCAGAAAAATCTTTCGACAAAATTCAACACCGATTTATGATAAAAATCCTCCAGAAAGTAGGCATAGAGGGAAATTACCTCAACATAATAAAGGCCATATATGACAGACCCACAGCCAACATTGTTCTCAGTGGTGAAAAACTGAAAGCATTTCCTCTAAGGTCAGGAACAAGGCAAGGTTGTCCATTCTCACCACTGTTATTCAACATAGTTTTGGAAGTTTTAGCCACAGCAATTAGAGAAGAAAAAGAAATGAAAGGAATCCAAATCAGAAAAGAAGAAGTAAAGCTGTCACAGTTTGCAGATGACATGATACTATACATAGAGAATCCTAAAGATGCTACCAGAAAACTACTAGTGCTAACCAATGAATTTGGTAAAGTAGCAGGATACAAAATTAGCACAGAAATCTCTTGCATTCGTATACACTAATGATGAAAAATCTGAAAGTGAAATTAAGAAAACACTCCCATTTACCATTGCAACAACAACAAAAATACCTAGGAATAAACCTACCTAAGGAGACAAAAGACCATATGTAGAAAACTATGAGACTGCTGAAAGAAATTAAAGATGATACAAACAGATGGAGAGATATACCATGTTCTTGGATTGGAAGAATCAACATTCTGAAAATGACTATACTACCCAAAGCAATCTACCAATTAAGTGCAATCCCTATCAAACTACCACTGGCATTTTTCACAGAACTAGAACAAAAAATTTCACAATTTGTATGGAAACACAAAAGACCCCAGTAGCCAAAGTAATCTTGAGAAAGCAAAACGGAGCTGGAGGAATCATGGTCCTGGACTTCAGACTATAGTACAAAGCTACAGTAATGAAGACAGTATGGTACTGGCACAAAAACAGAAACATAGATCAATGGAGTAGCATAGAAAGCCCAGAGATAAACCCAATCACATATGCTCACCTTATTTTTGATA
Source organism: Lipotes vexillifer (assembly GCF_000442215.2). Taxonomy (NCBI): domain Eukaryota; kingdom Metazoa; phylum Chordata; class Mammalia; order Artiodactyla; family Lipotidae; genus Lipotes; species Lipotes vexillifer. The sequence goes on along the minus strand of NW_006787659.1, from coordinate 648,183 downwards.
AAGGGGGCAAGAATATACAATGGAGAAAAGACAGCCTCTTTAATAATTGGTGCTGGGAAAACTGGACAGCTACATGTAAAAGAATGAAATTAGAACACTCCCTAACACCGTACACAAAAATAAACTCAAAATGGATTAAAGACCTAACTGTAAGGCCAGGCACTATAAAACTCTTGGAGGAAAACATAGGCAGAACACTCTATGACATAAATCACAGCAAGATCCTTTTTGACCCATTTCCTAGAGAAATGGAAATAAAAACAAAAATAAACAAATGGGACTTAATGAAACTTAAAACCTTTTGCAGAACAAAGAAAACCATAGACAAGACGAAAAGTCAACCCTCAGAATGGGAGAAAATATTTGCAAATGAAGCAACTGACAAAGGATTAATCTCTAAAATATACAAGTGGTTCCTGCAGCTCAATATCAAAAAAACAAACAACTCAATCCAAAAATGGGCAGAAAACCTAAACAGACATTTCTCCAAAGAAGACATATAGATTGCCAACAAACACATGAAAGAATGCTCAGCATCATTAATGATTAGAGAAATGCAAATCAGAACTACAATGAGGTTATCACCCCACCCCAGTCAGAATGGCCTTCATCAAAAAATCTACAAACAATAAATGCTGGAGGGGGTGTGGAGAAAAGGGAACCCTCTTGTGCTGTTGGTGGGACTGTAAATTGATACAGCCACTATGGAGAACAATATGGAGTTTCCTTAAAAAACTAAAAATAGAACTACCATACAACCCAAGAATCCCACTACTGGGCATATACCCTGAGAGCACCGTAATTCAAAAAGAGTCATGTACCAAAATGTTCATTGCAGCTCTATTTACAATAGCTAGGACAGAAAGCAACCTAAGTGTCCATCAACAGATGAATGGATAAAGAAGATGTGACACATATATAGAATAGAATATTACTCAGCCATAAAAAGACATGAAATTGAGTTATTTGCAGTGAGGTGGATGGACCTAGATTCTGTCATACAGAGTGAAGTAAGTCAGATAGAGAAAAACAAATACCATATGCTAACAAGTATATATGGAATCATAAAAAAAAAAAGTGATTCTGAAGTATCTAGGGGTACGACAGAAATAAAGATGCAGACGTAGAGAATGGACTTGAGGACACGAGGAGGGGGAAGGGTAAGCTGAGATGAAGTGAGAGAGTGGCAGGGACATATATACACTACCAAATGTAAAATAGCTAGCAGGAAGCAGCCACATAGCACAGAGATCAGCTAGGTGCTTTGTGACCACCTAGAGGGGATAGGGATAGGGAGGATGGGAGGGAGATGCAAGAGGGAGGAGATATGGGGATATGTATTTATGTATAACTGATTCACTTTGTTATTATTGTCATGCAAATGACATCTCCTTCCTTATACCCATCTACAGAGATTTATAATTATTGCTTTATGCGGTTATCTTTTCATCAGCTAGGAGGAAAAAGTACTACAAACAATACATACATTATAGCATTTTTTATATTTATTTATATAGTTATCTTTACTGGTGCAATTTATTTATTTAAGTGGATTTAAGTTACTATCTAGTGTTTTTTCATTTCTTCCTGAAGGAATCCCTTTAGTATTTATTGTAGAGCAAATATTTTTATGACCACGTCTCTCAATTTTTGTTTACCTAGGAATGCCTTAATTTCTCCTTAATTTTCAAAGGATTATTTTACTGGATGAAAATTCTTGGTTCTCTAGAATTGCTGGTTCAATTATTGGTTGACAGTGTTTTTATTTCAGCACTTTGAATATATCATCTCACTGCCTATGGCTTTCATGATTTCTGATGAGAAATCAGTATTAATCTTATTGAGGATCGCTTGCGTGTTATAAGTACTTCTTTTTTGCTGCTTTCGAGAATCTCTTGTTGTCTTCAGATCTGATAGTTTGATTATGATGTATTGAGAAATTGTTTGCACTGGACGAGCTTTGCATTAGGTCAGAGGAAATCAAACTCTGTGAGAGTACCTTTCCAGCGAGTGGACAGGCAGGTCAAATAATGTCAGTTCTCTGGGATTTGGGCATTGGAATAGCTCTAACCCTGTTCTGTCACTTTCGTTGTTTTCCAGAATGCTGGTTTTCACTGTGATTGTGAGGCTGTTGGTTTTCAAGTCTACTGCAGAATTGGAAAAGGGGATAGAAAGAGACCAAGTTAAAATGGTACAAACTCTCTGTTTTTACTGAGATTCAGCCATTTTTCTTAAGTATGTGTTCTCCAGAGTGTTGCAAGCCTTTGGTTAATTTCCAGAGCTCTGAAAAAGGTGATTTTTGACAATTTTTCCCAGTGTTCTCAGTGCTTTTATGGAGGAGAGCGATTTCTGAAGTCCTTGCTTCTCCATCCCATTGACAGCACTTCCTGATGCTTTAAAGAAGATGTGCATATCCTCTTGAAGGTTTTTCTGTTGGAAGACCGTCTGAGCAAAGGAAGCTGTATTATTCAGGATTATCTAATGGTTCAGCTTTCCAGGAACCTGAGATGAGAATCCCTGTACAAGTAAGTTATTAAGGAAGGGCTCCCAGGAGAAACCACTGAAAGATTGAGCAAAGCAGGCCAAACAAGGGCAAGAGGCCCAGGAAAGAGTCTCATTTCAGACCATGTCCCAGC
>NW_006787659.1:626748-645537 GCF_000442215.2 Lipotes vexillifer | reverse complement strand
AAAGAGTGTGATTTCAGACCATGTCCCAGCTTCAGCCTTATCCTGCAGAGGCTCTCTGGAGCATATCAGCCCTCATTGTTTATAGCTCTTTGAGACAAGGGAGGTCATTGTTATAGGCTGAATTTTGTCCCCCTAAAAATCCAGATGTCGAAGCTCTAAATTCTCGGTACCTCAGAATGTGACTATATTTGGAGTTAATGTCTTTAAGGAGGTAATTAAGTTAAAATGAGGTCACATGGGTGGGCCCCAATCCAATATGACTGGTCCTCCTAAGAAGAGATGAGGACACAGACACACACAAAAGGAAGACCATGTGAAGACACAGGGAGGAGACAAACCTAGGAGATCAGCCTCAGAAGAACCATCCTAATGACATCTTGATTTTGGGCTTCTAGCCTCCAGAATTGTGAGAAAATAAATTTCTGTTGTTGACGGCATCCAGGATGTGGTACTTTGTGATGGCAGCCCTAGCCAGCTAATACAGTAGTTTTCATATTCCTACACCTGTCAATCATTTGCCAAATACTGCTTAAGGGGGTGTCAGTTTCTAAGCACTTGCAGCTCTTTTGGGCATGTGTACAAAACAGCTTTATAGTCAGAGGGCAGTACTTCCAAAGAAAGTTGTAAGAGTTGCCTTTACACGCAAGAGTGCACAGAATCTGGCAGAGAGAAACCCAGCACTGAGGAGTAGAATAAGAGGATCTGAGCAGAGCATGGACAGTGTCCACTGCAGGGTTATGGTTGCAAACAAGAGAAATCAATCCTTAGTGGTTTAAGCAGAAAATAAGTATGTTAAATTACATTGACTAGGTCACAATTTCTAGAAGTTAGAGAAATAGGTGCCAGGATCACAGAGTGATGACCTGTGCCCTGTATCACCAATCCGAACTGGTCAAGTAGAGATACGATGGCAGACACTTGTAATACTGGACACTAAGCATCAGCATAGAACCCTGTTCACTGCTAAACCTAGAAACTGGGGGGATTTTAAGCCAGAAGGAATTTGGGGCAAGACCTCCTTCTTTGTGCTACCAGCTTCTAATTCAGTATTTGGCTTTGTTTTGTTCGATAGGCAGGTTCTTGGTTTATATAAATCTTTGAGGGAGGCTCTGAATGTGAGACATTTATACAGAAAAGTGACCTCTATTTTACACCAGAATTGACAAAGTAAGGACTTTTCCAAGCCAGCAGGGGTATTCAAAGCTTCTGGGCATCCAAGAGGTATGATCAATATCCACTAGAGAAGATTTTTGACAAAAAAATTGTTCTTATTTCATCAGAATTCAAAGGAAAGATTCAAGAGACGGTATAGGTGATTGTTGACTTATGACGATGGCTTATAATTTTGGCCAAGAAGCAGTAAGTTGTGAGTGAAGGGGGTCATGTGCCATGCTCTTTGCTATTGCTCTTCTGAGCCACTGCAGGTTCCTCAAGTGACTGTGCTCCTTGTCACTCGTGGGTTGGGCATTGTTTGGACATACATTTTCCTGACAGTTCTTTCAGCTTTGCCTTCTCCTCCCATCTTTCTCTGGATAAAGGCTTCTAGCCCTTCAGGCAATTCTTTGCATATCTTCAAAGATAATCTCTTTTCTATATCTCTTATAGGAGAGCAGATGTCCTTTCCACATGCTTCTCTTTGGTGTTGGGTTGTTTCTTGGTGCCTTGTTGCTACAAATATTCCCACCCCTTTTTCTCGCATAGTGACTATGTCTCTTTAGAAAAGGAAAATATGGAGACTATATTTGTCTGTCTCCAGATGTTTGGAGGTTTTATTGACTTGGTGATTCCTGCTGGTTTCAGAGGAGCAGGCTATTCTCAAATCCATCTATTCTCAATTCATCATGCCAGAATCTCCTCCAAGATCAGCCCCATTCCTTCCCCATCACTGTTAACAACTATGTCTCACATCATGTCAGAATACAAGGAGAAATTCTTCCAACACTCAACTGCAGTTTAAGGGAATCCTCTTAAAAGTCTCATGAGATCTTGACACTTCCGATAACAGAGGAAAGATTTAGGTAGATCTGTTGTTCTTGACATTTTGTTGTTAATGAAATCTCCCATGTCTGTCAACAAGATAAAATTAATATCAATCACATTTATATAAAGCTACCTATCAAACAAAAAGGTGAAAGTAAAAAAAGATAATTATCTGGTGGTCCTATTTAATCAACAAATGTGAAAGGTGTTCGTTGCCTATAATGGTGACTAAATCTGGAGAAGAAATTCAAAGATATACAAACTAAAGGATATTTGATTCCGCATCCTCATCGTGTATGCAGGGATTCCAGCCACAGTCTGTGTTTATAACACACCCTGATAAGTTAGAGATACTAACCTGAGTAGATGTCAACATGAATTGAGTGTTATGTAAAAATGAGCCCAGTGAGTAAAAGGAATCAGGTATCAAACATGTGGAGCCTGAAATTGGTAGAGCGTTGAAATGGAGAAGGCTGACCCAGCACTGTAGAGCTGGCAAACCTAGTGCTCACATCTCCGAGATACAGACTGATCCCCAGGGTAGGTGGGCAATAAGAAAGAGAAATAAGAGACCTGGAGAAAGAGAAAATAGAGCCAGTTATTTAACTTTCCTTTAGATTTTTGATTTGCTGTTAACACTGTCATGACATGGAATGCCATGTGTGAGTGTGTTCAGCATGCTCCGAGTTCTGAATAAGCACAGTCTTGGGAGTGGTCACATACAGAGAGTTCTTCTCGGTGTTACTCAGGAGAGGTTAGGTGATGCTGTGGTAACAAGCACATCCCAAGATCTCTGTGGTGTAAGAGAGTGAAGGTTATTTGTCACCCACATGGTAGTACAGTGGAGGTCAGGCAGCTCTCCTTGGTGTCTTTCTTTCAAGTGATGACCCAGAGACCTAGGATGTTTCCATGCTGAGGCCATGTCATGTAGAACAAGACTCCCAGTGCCACCATGGAAGGAGAAGAGAGGCTGGCGGGATGTGAAGCATGTTTTAAAATAATTTCCCTCTCCTAGCTACATATCAAGGACCAGAACTCAGTGAGGTCACCCCCCAACTATCATAGTGGCTGGTACTCTGCCCACGTGCTCTGGAAGAAGGATGGCGCCATTACCTCTGCTTCAGTTTTCAAGATTATGAGGAAAAAATGCTGTATTGGCATGTGGCCCATGTGTGAAAGGGTTCATTGCCAAAATGAAGACGAACCTTACTGGTGTTGGGAGACAGAATACACTGACAGTTCAGCTTTAGAAAATATATTAGCACTGGATGTTCTTAACAGAGTTACAAACTGCTTGAACTAATAAATGTCTCAGACCTCACATCGAGAAGAATACATAGAAAAGAAAGAATAATTTGGGCATACACTATTAGAATTCCCATATTAACAATGAATGCATTTTAGCTCTAGGATTTCTATCTACAGTTGTTACCAACTTTAAACTCTGGGCTGATGTTTCAGGCTCTGTATGAGGGTTAAGCATGGTCTAAGGCCATTTCCACTTCTGTCATTCAACAATGTCATAGTTTTCCTTTTTTTTGGACACTTGGTGGTAGATTTGATTTAAACTCTGTAGCTGACATAATTTTTATTTGGGGAGAGAATTGTTGAAGCTAGAAACAAAAGGCTGTTTTCCAATCTCATGTGTCTGATTCACCAGTATTGGATTTTTTAAGGATTCCACTTGTCATCTGCTACTTCCTACTCTAACACTCTCATATATATATATATATATATATATATATGCATTTTTTCCTCTTACTGAAATACTAATTTGTTTTCTGGAGTGACTTATTCAGCAGACGAAATTCGCATTCTGAGGGGTGTGTAAACCCTGCTCTTTGTAGTTTTTATTGTTATTTTCTTTTCTTGGAGTACTGTTACTCTCTTGGACTCAAGAGAGGGGGATTTTGCATAAGTATGAATCAAAGGCTATTATTCCATGAAATTTGGAGGTGAATTTTTACCCAAAGTTTAACCTAGTTAATGGATATGCTGTTTAGAAAAGGAGTGTCCTCTGTTTCTGTTGTCAGTTCTGAGAACCGACATACATGTTTTTGGAATCTGACTTCGCTCTTTATTACTTCTGTGACCTCTTAAGTAAGTTACTTGCCTCTCTGTGCATTGGTTTACTCATCTTTAAAGTGGGTTCAAAGTATTACCTACGCAATAAGGCGGTTGTAAAGATCAAAGAAGGAAGTGCTTGGCAAGTTCTGAGCATAGTGATACTGGTAAGTAAAGTTTAGGTCTTGGTATTGTTAGAATTGCTAATACTGTCATTTTATTCAATTATCAATTAATTGAACAATGAAGCTTAGTTAATAGTATTTATTAAGCCCAACAAAACCATCTCCATTTTGATGGAGAATATGCCAAGGTCTTCCATGACAGTATCAAACTTAGCCCAAGCTTTCAAAGGTGGAACTCCTCCTTTTCCTGGCTCTACCCAGAGTATTTAGGAAACTGTTGTCATTCTTTTGCCAGGTCTACTTATAATGACATCTCAGCTTGATTGTGTGTTTCATGAATGATCCTCTAGCTCATACTGTACCAGGCACATAATAAGTACTTCATAAATATGTGCTGAATAAACTAGGACATTTATGCAATGAAATTACAAGCTCCCACGTAGAAAGAAGGAACCTGCTTCTGAAATTATTTTTTCAGGGTACACAATCATATTACTTGAACACTCATTATGTAAATTTAGAAATTCAGCATTTTTGTAACTGTAGCTCATCCTGCTAGGAAGCAGACCCCATCAGCTTCCATGTCATATCCTCCATGAGAAGCCTCATTAAGAAAGCAATAGTTGAAATGATTGATTTCAGGTAAGCAGAAGAAACCTAGCTTCTGGAGATCTCAGGTATTCCCTGGCTTGGGGGTGGCTGTCTTTTTGCTCTCTCCTCACATCATCTTCCTCTGTGCCTATCTGTGTCTAACTTTTGTCTTTTTAATAAGGATACTGTCATATTGGATTGAGGTCTACTCTAATGACCTCATTTTAACCTGATTGCTGCTGTAAAGACCCTTTTTCCAAGTAAGTCACATTCTGAGGTACTGGAGGTTAGGATTTCAACATATCTTTTTGGTGGAACATTCACAGTTCAAGCAATGTGTAAATTTTATAGATGTTTATTGAGTTAGAAGTGGTTCAGTCCATATGGAGAGTGTTTGAAAGTGTAAAAGCTTTTAACACATGCAGCATGTTATCATTATTGTTATTAGAAGGGGTAGTCATTTATTTACAAGTGAACTCAGACATTGAATAGATCATATGCTACTTTAAGCAAAATGCACTCAGTAAATGAATTTTTAGTCTTTAAGGCTACTTTGCCCCAGTTTTTCTGCTGAGGAAAACTTTTGTAATTCTGTTTTCAGTAAAGAATAATCAGTCCTGGAGACCTTGGAGGGCCTCACAGCATAGAGTTCCTGACTCTCATGCTGTGACATGGTGAACACAGGTATTAGATCTGTAAGCATGTGTTTTCTCTAATCAAATCAGAGTGGGGGAGGGGAGAAGTCTGCATATGGGAATGAAATCCCCAGGGTGGTTATAGCTGTTTTGCAGTGGTGGGTAACCTACCACTTTAGAAGAACACTCTTCAAGCAAAAAATAGGAGACATTGGAGCCTATGTTTGGCGATCCTAGTGCTGGCTGTATCCCAACAGCATAGTGGTCACTTGGGATGAGAGATTAATAGGTGGTAATAAGCATTCAGATCTCAGAAAATCCAAGTCGAAAGCCTCTTAGATGCCTAGCTTGAGCTAACCCACAGGACCAAGGCCTTAGGTCAGACAGCTCCTGAATGGCAACCTTGCAGTTCACAGTCCTCCCACATCATATCAGCAGAGCAATATTGGAGCTCTACGGAACAGAGGCAGTGGTTTTTAAGCAGGTCCATGTTGGCCTTCATTTCCAGTCATGTGATGCTACAGCTATTGACCCAATGGCCGATGTGTAGAATCAGAGAACAGTGATGCTGGGGTAGCTTACATAACAATACCATCGACAGTATATTGAAGCGATCTTTTCACCCGGCAACTCTGTAATTCAGTGTCACTCTTACTCCCTTCCCCAGGAGTGAGTGTAACTTGGCTCATAGATAGGAAAAAAGCAACAATGCATTTCTCCTCCCAACACTCTAGTCAGAACCAGAAGTATGAGGTTACAGTACTAATGTGGTGGTATTGGTTTTTAAAGTCAACTCTTTTGAACTGTATTGTGGAAAGAATGGGGAAAGTAATATGTGGGTGGTCCTTGAGCCTCTGTGCATGGCTTTTCTGTGCATCCTTTCCACAAGAGCTCAGAGATTTTAATAGATAATAGGGAATTAACTAGAAACATCATCTAACAGGCAGGATGTGTGCTGTCACTGTTTATTCAAACATAATGAACAATGACTGAATAATGCTGGTTGCTTACAGAGGTCTGCAATACACTCATTCTGGATGGTTGTTGCAGGAGGCTTCCTTGAGTGCAGATGCCAAAAACTGGCCAACAGAACTCCAAATAACCAGACTTTCTACTGCTCTCAGACCTTAAAAGGGATTTTAGCTTTTTCAGTTAGTTGAATCATAAAAATGAAACTAGATCCTTAAGGGCTTTATGGATATGTGTGCGGTGGCAAAAAAGAAAGGAGGGGGGAGATGAAGAGAGAAGAAGACAAAAGTGGGAGGAAAATGAAGCCCTAATTCTGTTTTTCTCTGGACCGTGACTAGCATCTTCTGAATTAGCAAGTCTGTTTACCACCCGTCCTTCCCTCATCTGAAAATAAACTAACCTGCTTTATATAAAGCTGGCGTGCTAATGGCACACAGTGTATGTAAGTGGACATTTCCCTCTGTGTAACATTCTAATGTCTAATTAAAGTCAAAATTACAGCACATTCTGCTATGTGAGTAAAGCCAAATTGATCCTTCTATTGTAGTCTGTAAAATTAGTTGATGCATTTCGCTCTTTCATTGGTTAGATAATATATAATCTGAATGAACTGATGGACTGCAGGATTTGTTCTGATTTGCTCCAAAGGACTGGGTGTTTCACCTGGCAGAGGTGCAGGGGAAAGCCCTCTTTTGAAGTAGAAAGAAAATTAGATTTGTGTCAGATTGTACGGGTTGGAGTGTCAGGTTTATTATTGGTACTTATGGTCCTGACAAGACTCTGAAGGTCTCAGCAACTTACTTTATCTTAGGCACTGATCAGGTGGGGGGTAGGGTGAGAATTATAGGCGATTATGTAAGTTAAAGCACTTTGTGAAGAATAAGATACGAGGCCCTGCTATCAAAAGACTGATGTGGGAACTCACAGCACCGGCCTCACCTTGTGATAAATGCAGAGTCTCAGGCCCAGCTCCAGAGCTACTGAGTTTGAGTCTGCATTTCAACAAGACCCCAGGTGATTCACATGCACATGAGAATTTGAGAATTACTTTGCTAGGTATATATTAAGTTTGAGTGCATGTACTGTAAAAAATATTTAAAAATAATAAAACTGAAATGCCTAAATTATTTGTTGAACATAATCTTGTAATCTTTTGAGAGAAGAGATTAATGACAAATAATTCCCCTGCAAAAGAAAAAAAATTCTGAACGAAAACCAAATAATTAAAAAAAAAATCCAGAAATAGTACCCATATATCTCTCCAAGGTATGTTCTAGGATACATGAACAGTAAGTTCAAACAATCCACCTTTCATTTTAACCTTTCTATAGTTTGAACATCATCGATTACTATGAGGCCCATGAAAGTTCACAATGATCTAAAGATTTATTGTGCTACTATTATAATGGTAAAGAAGGAAATTCATTTATAGATTTATAAAAGATTTTCATTCGCAAGTGTTTAAATATACTGTTTCATTATACTCAATAATTAGAAGATTTAAACCTTAATCCTTACAAATTCTGGTAATTCATATCTTTTATTGCACTTTCTTTTTGTTGCAAAAGCAGCAGCAGCAGTAGTGGCCCTGTCTTATGCTGGTAGGGTGTGATTGAAGTGTCATGGAAAATTTCAATTCCATACAGAAATAGATGCTGAAATTTCCATTTTTTCCCCCAAACAAGACTTTGTTGATTGAGAGGAAAGGAAAGAAAATGGGAGGAAATACTCTTTGATTAAATTTTTTAATCATAAGAAGTCTGGGGAAAATATAACCTGTTTACTTCTTACATCACTTTGATATCTGTTCCCCTATGGACTGAAATTCTATATTTTAGCAGGTTTGGGGAGGTACAGTGAATGTGTAGCAACAACACACAATCTGAAAGAAATAAGGTTTAAAAGTAACCTCGTTAACAAAAAAGTAGCAAAGCTTGTCATTTTAAAAAATTTATTTTATTCAAGTATAGTTTGTTTACTGTGTTAATTTCTGCTGTACAAAGCTTGTCATTTTTAGTCACTGACTTAAACAGTTTTGTGATATAAAACTAAAATTCAAGTGTGATTCATATTCTATATCTGTAAAGAAAAAGCGAATTATAGACTTACCAACAATCAGGTTTATTTCTTTATGGGAGAAAAGACACACACAAAACCCTTTGAGGTGGAAATAACTGAATTAATCAAATCTACAATATGACTAAAAATTTGAGTCCTTCAGAGTTTTGAGTCCCCTACATATGAACTTTCTACATGTGAAATAGACAGTTCCCTCTCGTCTCTTTTCTCCTCACTCTGCTGACCCCAAGGACCATTAGAAATGCTCTCAGATGCAAGTAATAGAACAGTAAGACACAGGGACATGTAATTATCTCACAAAACACAAGAAGTTCAAAGGTGGGCAGTGTGGTTGGTGCAGCAGCTCAGTGATGGCATTAAGGAGTCTTTTTAATTCCACTTAGCTGTTCTTAGTATCTATGCTGGTGATGCCTGCTCTCATTAGCCATGAAACAGCTAACCCAGTCCTGAGCATTGTAACTTTACAATAGGAATCTTAGCACAAAGGAAGTTAGCAGGTGGCAAAAAGATCTCACCTCACCATCTCTACTTTTCTCAAACAGGAAAATCTTTACCAGAAGCTGCCCAGTAGACGTTTCATCATATCTCATTCTCTGCCTGGGTGGTCATTGCTACTCTTAGCTGCAAGGGAGGCAGGAGAGTAGCTGGCTGTTTTAGTTTTACTATTGGAAACAGGCAAGAGAGAAGGGCTTTGGGGATGGTTGATGGGGAGGTCACTGACAGTGTGCGATGCCATCTAGGGAGAAATCGAATTGGCCTCCTTCAGAGGTTTCCTCTGTGCTTCCCTCTTGTCAAACTTTAATGTGCATATAATCACTGAGGTATCTTGCTGAAACACAGATTGTGAAACAGTAGCTCCAAATTCTCAGGTGATGCCAAAGCTGATGGCACGTAGACCACACTTTGAGTAGCAAAGTTCTATGTCTGTTCTATCACATCTTTTTTTCAGTCTCAATGTAATTATATGTATCCATAATCTCTTGTTTAATTTCTTTCTTCTGTCATTTTGTTTCTTTTTTTTTCATTGAAGTATAGGTGATTTACAATGTGGTGTTCGTTTCTGGTACACTCTTCTGTCATTTTCTGTGTACAGTTCAGTTTGTTCTTTATCTCTTTATTTTCTCACCTGTCCCCACGGGCACTTTAATGAGATAATGTATATTAAGTGTTTAGCACAAATACTAGCTTCAAACCTCTTCAACTTTCCTTTATTTTCTACTCTTGCTTATTTAATTGATGAAAGATTGTTTCCTTCCCCCATCCCTTTCTCTTTCTCTTTTAAAATTCCATTTATGAAGGCAAAAAATAAGTACCTAAACTGATCACTGAAGTTTACTGGCAGTGATACCCTCATGACAAGGAAAATAAAAAGTTCTGTTGTGATTTTTCAATCAAATTGTAACATAGAATGATTTGTTAGCCACCTCTATTGTTGATGGAAAAGCCAAGAATATGTTTACTGAATTGTCACAGAATTCCCTGCTCAGATGGACACCTCCTTCTCTAATTAAGCTTGTTATTCCTTAACTACAGCATTCTCAGGAAATAAAGCACTATTTCTCAGCGATGCAGTTGTTTTCCTGTTTTAATTACAAGTGTACAATAGAATTATTTATAACTATGTTGCATTGTCAATGTGCAGGATTCCAGTTACATTGAAGACTAAATAGACTTTATTTTTAGTGTTTACATTGGTCAATCCTTCAGTGAGTAGTTTTTTAGGGTTTTTTATTGTAGTGAAGTTTGTTTGCTGTTTTAACCATTTTTAAGTGTACAATTTAGTGGCACAAACTATTCACAATATTGTGCAACCACTACTACTGCTTTCAAAACTTTGTACCCATGAAGCAGTAACTACCTTTATGTCTCCCTCCAGCCCTGATAAACACTTATCTACTTTCTGTACCTGTGAATTTGCCTATTCTAGATATTATATATATATATATATATATATATATATATATATATATATATATCCAGAGTGGTACCACCAACCATATATGGCTACTGAGCACTTGAAGCATGGTTAGATTAGCTGAAGAACTGATTTTTAAATTTTACTTAATGTTAATTAATTTGCATTTAGATTTAACTAGCCATTTGTGACTAGGGGCTACCATATTGGACAGACACCTCTAGAAACACTGAAATATTGCTGGTTTCATTGATTTGTTCTCATGATTGTTAATGATTGGTTCTGGAGGTTACCACCTCCTTCTTCTATACAAGTGTTGTCTAAGAGTCCACTCAACTTTTTAGAAATGGAATTGTGCAATATAAACAGGGCTAAGTTGGCTAATATTGCAGGTATAGTGAATATTTGGGGTAAAGGAGGACACAGATATTGATTAAAATTTTCTGACAGGAAAGAGCAAAGGAATAGGAGATTGTAATAATTATTTGAATAGTAAATCTCCTTTTTGGATTAAAGACCTCATTGGACTTTATAGTTTTATGTCCATCTGAGTGAAAATTATTTCCATTTTACTAATACGGTCATCATCTAATTATTCATGTCTGTCTCGTGGACTATCAACATGACTTTTTATTACTGTCATTAACTCAGTCCTTTATTATTCATGCTATGCCAACTTTCAAAAGGAATTAGAGATGATTCATTCAAGTCATCACTTTGCTTAATCAAGTATTTGTCTGGATATTTATAAAGCTTGAATATGGGTTCTTACACAGTCAAAATGCTCAGCTTGTAAAGAACCTCAGGGTATTTATATGTTAATATCACACCTGTCCTTCTCTTATTTTTCTTACCCTTAGTTTCCATTTGATCACATTTTTTTACTTACATTTTTTATCTTGTATATAGCTTAAAAAACTACCTGAAACTCTTTTGTAATAAGGTGGGATTTAACCCACAATTAAAACCAAATAAATAAGATGTATACATATTAGAGTTTATTTTAGGGCTAGAAATGTGTATATTTATAATCTTCTGGAATGAGTTTCGGAAATATATATTCAAAATAATTTAAGATGTATATATTTTTGATCTATCAATTCTACTTCTAGATATTTTCCCAAGGGAAATAACCAAACGATGTTGAAAGATCTAGTTGAAAGCATTGCATTATATATTTAAAAAAATTTTTATTTTGTATTGGAGTATAATTAACAATGTTGTGTTAGTTTCAGGTATACACCAAAGCGATTCAGTTATACATATACATGTATCTATTCTTTTTCAAGTTCTTTTCCCATTTTGGTTATTGCAGAATATTGAGCAGAGTTCCCTGTGCTATATAGTAGGTTCTTGTTGGTTACCTATTTTACATATGGTAGTGTGTACATGTCAATCCCAAACTCCCAATTTATCCCTCCCCCCACCTTTCCCCTTTGGTAACCATAAGTTTGTTTTCTAAGTCTGTGAGTCTGTTTCTGTTTGGTAAATAAATTCGTTCATATCATCTTTTTAAAGATCCCATATACAAGCGATCTCATATGATATTTGTCTTTCTCTGTCTGACTTACTTTACTTAGCATAATAATCTCCAAGTCCATCCATGTTGCTGCAAATGGCATTATTTCATTCTCTTTTTAAAAAATTTTTATTAGAGTATAGTTGATTTAAAATGTTGTGTTAGTTTCCGCTGTACAGCAAAGTGAATCTGTTATACATATACATATACCCACTCTTTTTTAGATTCTTTTCCCATATAGGTCATTACAGAGTATTGAGAAGAGTTCCTATGGTATACAGTAGGTCCTTATTAGTTATCTATTTTATATATAATAGTGTGTATAGTCAATCCCAATCTCCCAATTTATCCCTCCTGCTCCTTTCCCCCCGAAAACCATGTTTGTTTTTTTACATCTGTGACTCTATTTCTGTTTTGTAAATAAGTTCATTTGTACCATTTTTTTAGATTCCACATATAAGCAATATCATATGATATTTGTCTTTCTCTGTCTGACTTACTTTACTCAGTATGACAATCTCTAGGTCCATCCATGTTGCTACAAATGACATTATTTTGTTCTTTTTATGGCCAAGTAATATTCCATTGTCTATATGTACCACATCTTCTTTATTGATTCATCTGTTGATGGACATTTAAGTTGTTTCCATGTCTTGGCTATTGTTAATAGTGCTGCAGTGAACATTGGGTGCATGTATCTTTTCAAATAATGGTTTTCTCCAGATATATGCTCAGAAATGGGATTGCAGGATCATATGGTAGCTCTATTTTTAGTTTTTTAAGGAACCTCCATACTGTTCTCCATAGTGGCTGTGCCAATTTACATTTCCACCAACAGTGTAGGAGGGTTACTTTTTTTACACACCCACCCCAGCACTTATTATTTGTAGACTTTTTGATGATGGCCATTCTGACTGGTGTGATGTGATACCTCATTGTAGTTTTGATTTGCATTTCTCCAATAATTAGCAATGTTGAGCATCTTTTTATGTGCCTTTGGCCATCTATATGTCTTCTTTGGAGAAATGTCTATTTAGGTCTTCTGACCATTTTTTGATTGGGTTGTTTTATGATATTGTGCTGAATGAGCTGTTCGTAGATTTTGGAAATCCCTTGTTGGTAGCATCATTTGCAAATATTTTTCTCCCATTTTGTGGGTCTTCTCTTTTTGTTTTGTTTATGGTTCCCTTTGCTGTGCAAAAGCTTTTGAGTTTGCTTAGGTCCCACCTGTTTATTTTTGTTTTTATTTCCATTACTCTATATTTTTATTCATAATAATAATATATGTAAAAATTTTAAACTAACATACCTGTTCACAGTCACATGTTAGATAGATAATTATGCTTGTAAAAGTTGAATATTCTCTGTCATTGAAATAACAACATAGATCTATACTTATGGACACTGAGAGATACTGATATTCTATTAATGTAAAAGCAGGTTACAAAATAGTAGTATGTGAAGAATATTCTTGTTTGGTTCAAAATAGTGTGTATATTATATTTTTATATTAAATATGTGACAGCATTTTAATGGTGGCTATCCCTGTGTGGTGGGGTTAAGCATGGTTTCAAATTTCTTTTTGTTTTTTCCTTAAGCATTAACAATGTTTATATACAAGGCTGATCTTCTGCTGGTATGTTTTCTTAAAGTCATAATAGTGGTTAAAATATGGAAATACTTCCATATTATTTGAAAAGTATTCTGAGCCCCCTCAGTAAGTGTGACCCTGTCTCTGCTGCTCTGGCCATCTGGCCCCTCCTCCCCACCCTCCTCTATCCCCCATCATTTAGCAACTAAAATAATGCCATGCGATGGGGGCCTTCCAGAGCCTCCTTTGGTTTTAAACAATGTCTGCTGTCTGCTTGGTCCCCATGACACTGTGGCTGATAAATCTTTGAAAATCATCCTTGTCTATGTATACCTTTCATAGCACAAAAATAAACCTATTTTTACTGTGAAACAGAAGCAAAGAACACAGTTTATCAGTTGCAGTGGGAGGATGTATTGCACTCTAAAGCAATAATTTTCCTACCGCTGTCAACCTACCTAGCTCACTTTGTTCCTGGACAGTTGGGAAAAGAGGACATTAAAATGAAATCCTAGCTTTACTTTAGTCCCTTTCCACCAAAACATGAGACAGTGGAGATACATCAAAGATTGGAGAGCAGTCAGAATAAGAAAGGCCAGAGTTTCCCTACCATCTCCAGAGTTGGCCTTTGCAGAGTAGAGATTTTATGTTATTTTTAGAATGAGTTTAAAATTCCAAAATATCTTTAACACCTTTATTTAAATCTAGATACAATTGCACCTCATTTCTCTAGACCACACCCTTTCAATTTAATCTCTGGGAAAGAAGTAAAAACTGGGAAGAAGCACAAATTCTCGTGGACAGAGTCTGAAGTGGGGTTTCAAAATCAGGATGCTATATCAAGTCAACTGCTTCCTGAGAGCCTCTCTCTTGAGAGAGTTCTAATAATCCTGGTGACCTGGTTTTGTCATTAGCAGCAGATTTGATGTAGTCAGGGTTTACAGGCAGCCAGGAAGTAATCTTGGGTGGCTGTGGGGTGACTGCAGCACTGCCCTGGCTCTTGTCTGCTTTGAAGAAAGAATTCGGCAAAGAAGTGAAAAGTAGTGAGGCAAGTAAAGTGTTTATTAGGAGAGAAGATATATATGGAGAAAGCATGGGCGAGCTGAGAGAGAGAGAGAGAGAGAGAGAGAAAGAGACACACTTTTGGGGTGGATTTTCTTTTTCTTTTATTTGGTTATGTTGGGTCTTAGTTGAGGCAGGCACGCTCCTTAATTTCGGCTATCGGGCTCCTTAGTTGTGGCTTGCCTGCTCCTTCGTTGTGGCATGCAAACTCTTGGTTGCAGCACGCATGTGGGATCTAGTTCCCTGACCATGGATTGAACCTGGTCCCTCTGCATTGAGAGCACGAGTCTTAACCACTGTGCCACCAGGGAGGTTCCTGAGGTGGATTTAATCACTTATATGGGGCAGTTCTTCTGGGTCTTTGTTTTCCTCTGGCCAACTACCTTGATTCATTTCCCACATCTGACTGAACTCAGGGCCCTTCCAGATATGTGTGCACATCTTTTAGCCAAGATGGATTCCAGCACAAGGGTCCCTGGGAGATTGACAGCACCTATTATGGGATAGTGCCCCCTCCCTTTTTGACCCCTGAAGAGCCTTTCTGCTCATGTGCAATCAGCAGGTCTCCCTGTCCCCAAAGATGAGAAATATGTGACCTCCTTATCTTTACCCAACCAGGATGTAGCCCCTCTCTACCCTGCTATTAATGTTGTCTTAAGAGTGTCCACAGGAGACAAAGTCCAGCTATTCAGCCTGTTCCTGTTGTTATTTCTCTCTTGAAGTATAAACAAGAGGCTGGTTGTAAATGTCTAACCTGGAGCCCATCTATCTTCTGTTCTTCTAACCTGAAGAACACGCATGGCCATACCAGTTATTTAGAGTTGGCAC
This sequence comes from Lipotes vexillifer, assembly GCF_000442215.2. Classification (NCBI taxonomy): domain Eukaryota; kingdom Metazoa; phylum Chordata; class Mammalia; order Artiodactyla; family Lipotidae; genus Lipotes; species Lipotes vexillifer. Next base: position 630,179 of record NW_006787659.1, on the reverse strand, counting down.
CCATTCTGATGGGCCAGGGCCCTTGTCCTACCAGCCCTTTATTTTCAATATGACAGTCTCACACTTGGAAGTTTCCAAACAGAAGTTGGGGAAAGAAAGTACACAATCCCTTGACTTTCATATAATAATTTTTTTGCTTTAAATTATGTGTGTCTGTGCATGTGTGTGTCTGTGTACATCTTATTAGAGCATGAAGAAATGACTTCTAATAAAAAAACCTAATTATAAAAAGCTATTAAAAACAAAAAAAGGAAAAATAAACTAGGGGAAAAACCCAGACACAGCTGCCTGTGACCACAGAGTGCTTCAGGAGAGCCACTTATTTATGTGATCTTAGTCAAGTCGTTTTTTCCTGCCGTCTTTTCTTCATTTAGAAAAGAAGGACTTGACTAGGTCAGTGGTTCTAAGCTGTGTTTTCTGCATTAGAGTTACCTCATTTGTTCAAACCCGGATTGGTGGGCTCTCAGGCCAGAATTTCTGATTCAGTAGGTCTGGGGTTGGCTGAAAGAATATGCATTTTCTAAGTTTCCAGGTGATGCTGGTATTTCTGGTCTGGGGACCACACTCTGAAAGCCACTGGATTGGTGCCTTCTGTCTACAGTGTCTTCTAGCTTTAAAATTTAGTGCTTATTTACTCATAAGCTATACATATATATTTGTAAGATTACATATGTGTGTGATATGATATGATAGTTACAGTTATCATTCCCATTTCACACATGAGGAAACTGAGGCACAAAAAGTTAAGAAACCTGCCCAAGATTGCACAGCTGGTGATTGGCACAAGGGGAGTTCAACCTCAGGGGATAATGCTTGAGCCTTGCCTCTTAACCACTGTACCATTGTAATCAGAATTTTTTTTTTCTCAGTGACACTGTTTTATGGCATTAGATTATTGTAAAGCACCTTATCACCATTGTTTTCTCTTTCTTGTATGTCATACTAGGCCTTGGGGCAAATGTCATACTGCCCTCTGGAGTAGGCCACCTTGTACAGAATACAGGTCTTTTATGGCCCCATGTTAACAATGAATTAGAATTTTCATTAATTGATAACCTTTAAAGGACAGTATCTCTTTGAGCTAAACAGGAAATTAATTTCAAATTGTTGCAGCCCTGTGTCATGGAGGCTGTAGAGTCCTAACAAAGGTTAGAAAATGCAAAAGGCAACTCTCAGCATGACTTTTCTTGCACAGCAAACATGTAAAAATTTACAGACCCAGTCAAGCATATGCTGTTTATTTCTGCTTGAATATATATTCTCCTATGAACAAGCCAGGCTCCTGGGAACATCTGCCTTATTTTACTGTTGTAAGTTTTTTACTTGACACTTCAATATTGCCTTTGGTATTCTTGTTTAATACACTTCGTTATCTTAAAATGTATTATTTCCTGAATTTGACACCGTATTTGGCACCGTACAGTATGTAAGAGCAGAAAGCGCCATTCTGCGTGCCTGGGTTGTCATCCGTCAGCTCCGTTTGGGTGTGCGAGAGTAAGCTCCGCTGAGCAGGAGGGTGCATGCCTACTTATGCCATATCTCACTCAGTGGCATCTTTACCAGTGTTTGCTTTGAACATCACAGAAGTCTTGGGAAAAAGATACCCTCCCTTTCTCCTTATCTTGATTAGTTCTACAGTATAGAGGGTATCATCAGAAGAGTAGGTTCCGCATGCAGAAGGCTTATGTGCAAACCACAACTTCTGCAAACATTTATTTCTGTTCCTTTCCTATGAAGGTGTGTGTGCTGGAGCTGGCTGGCACCAGCATCTAAGAGCTGATTTTACGTATCTCTTCCAAGTTTATATTCCGTGACGTCCTGTTGCTAGTTTGAAATTGGCCGTTGTTTGAATATGTAGTTCACAGTGGAAATGGGCAGATTCTACAGACCAGGAATCCTTCCCTTCCCTCCCTGGAAGCCCAGCTTACCAGCACAGTACAGGATATTAGTACACATTGCACTAAATGGCACAGGGCACAATGAAATATACAACTTGATGATTTTTACTTATGTATACACCATTACCTGGGTAAAGATATTGAGTATTACTCCAAAACTGTCCCTCATGCCCCTTCCTGTCAAAGCCATTCCCACAGGAGGTAATCACTATTTTGACTTCTATGATCATCAGGTAGTTTTGCCTTTTCTTGAAATTTGTGTAAGGAATCATCAGCATAATCTCTTTTTAATCTGATTTCTTTTGTTCAGCAATGTATGTCTACAAGAGTCATGCATGTTTCTATATGTACCTGTGCCTTTCTCTCTTTCTTTTATCTATTTATCTATCTATCTACTATCCATTGAGAGAGAGAGAGTTATACTGTCCAATATGTTATATGGTAGTCTAAAGCCATGTGTGGTTATTTAGTGCTTGAAATATGGCTAGTACAACTGAGAAACTGCATTTTTAATTGAATTGAGATGTGCTGTAAATGTAAAATACACATCAGACTCTGAAGGCTTGTACAGAAGGATGTCTCCTAGCTGGTGGTGGTTGTTGGGAATCCTTGGCGTTCCTTGACTGGTAGATGCCTTACTATTTTATTTTCCATGTTTAGAATTTCTGTTTCTTTTTCACAGATTCCCATTCCCTAGTGAAATTTTTGACCCAAATGTTGATTTTCTTGACGTTTTCATAAGTTAATTTGGCATCATATCTGTTCCCTGGCATTCATATCTGTCTGATGTCTTTTTATTTTTCTCCTGCTCCTGTTGTTTTAATCTTTAGCAATGGTTTCTTGATATTTAGCACATGTTTGCAACAGAGTGGGGACTCAGGATGATATTATCCTTTTCCTGAGGTGGTGCTTGAATGTGGGCAGAGGGACATCACCTGAGCCAGGGGCTGAGCTGACTTAAAGCTGGGTTGCAGATTTTTTCAGTTCAACCTAACTTTGCTTCAGACCCTCCCATCTTTTAGCTCTTCGAGTATTCCACCCGAGCACCTAGGATATTTAGGAGGGCTTTTCCCTGCTGCAATTTTAAAAGTCAGTTTTTATCTTCCTTGTACCATGTGAATATTAATGACACCTTGTGCTTTTCAATTCTTTTCTTCCTTTCTAAGCAGCTTCTTGGTATTTTGTTCAGTGTAACTTAAGAATCAGTACATACCTCAAGGGCAAAACTTGTGCTGAGAGTTGGGATCACTTCCCTTTAGATACTTGGACCTTCAGCGCCTTCTCATTTGGCAGCTCCTCATACCATTTTTGTCTCAGCAGCATCATGAGTGGCAAAGCCCTGCTGGCTCCTCTGCCAGGTCATGGCAGGCATCTGCCAGGCTTCTTAGCTTCTCCTTCTGTACCAGGAACGCGAATGACTCGGGGAAGCAGTGCGCAGAGAGCTGGGCTCGGCTCAAGGATCTTTCTATTACCTTGGCCTCTGCATTCCTGCCTCTCCTTGGCAGGGCCTGCTAACTTTATGCAGATGTTTTG
>NW_006787659.1:617280-626430 GCF_000442215.2 Lipotes vexillifer | reverse complement strand
ATTCCTGCCTCTCCTTGGCAGGTCCTGCTAACTTCATCCAGATGTTTTGTTTCATTATCTGCCTTCGCTAGTTCTCCCTGGGAATTTTCTGCTTCACTGGACTTCATCAGAAGCAGGAGTTTCAAGTTAACATTTTAAGCAGAACTGAGAGACATGGAGTTTTATTACAATTTAATTTCAGTCACAAGCATCACATCCTGTTCTTTTTCCTCACTGAAACCCCTAAATTATACACTTTGAAATATAAATAGGAAACTCCCCTCTCTCCCTGGGCCAGCAGCCCAATAATAACTATGAAAAGAGCACAGTGTAATATATAATGGAAACACTTTTCTAATGCCAGCTTTACTGGAAACTAAAGCTGGCATCCAGGGTAAGTCACGTCACTTTGCTTGATCCCCAGATGCCTTCTTTTATATACAGAATGTACTTTGTACCTGAGTTCACCAGCACAAGCCTGTCTCCCTCTAATTCCTCTGAACTCCTTGTCCCTAATCTCTACTTTATTCTTGATGTCATCCTCCCCCCACCCCTCATCGTCTCCACTTTTACCAGGCTAACTGGCCAGGTTAGGATATATAGCTTTAACTTATCACTGGATTCCCCCCATATTACTCTGCTACCTGTCCTCATCTACATTCAAGTTCTGACTTTAACCAGAACTATCTTATTCTGCCACAGCCCAGTTTGTACCAGTAGCAAAGCTTTTGAGAGCTGCATTTCATACTCTGGAGCAGGTGGCACACAAGTTTCAAGCTGTATGCCAACTCAAATCCATTGGAAGTGGCTGCCATGGTTGTTGGAAAAGTGCTATAGCTAGTGGGTCATAGGTGTCTCACACATGAAAGGGACTGTATTTACACTAATGTGAAATTTTGGATAAGAAATTTTCCCTTTAGATCCCCTTTAAGCAAAAAAGAAGGAAAGCGTTATGTTGAATATTTATTATATGCTACGTTTTTATATACATTTTACCCCTATTTTCAGGTAATGAACTATCCAAGGGTGTTTGATATCTTAGCAGCAGAAGAATCTAATTAGCAAATATTCTTCTTGGCTTGGGCCAAAACACAGTTTAATTAGCAAACAAGTATTTATATTAGTACAGTCAATTTACATAAATGCCTACTGATTTTCATAGTCATGTATAAAGGCTTTTCATAACCAAATGTTAAGTTTATGCAGGTATATAGTGTATGCACAGATATTGAGTATGCAGACTGATCAATTTTTGACAAATGAATACACTCATGTTACCCATTCTCTCTCTAGCAGAGAATATTTACATCCCCAGGATATTTCTTGGGGCCCCTTCAGTCAAGTGCCCCCCACCCAGAAACTAACGCTAGTCTTACTGCTATCATAACACATTAGTTTGGTCTATTCTACAGCTTTATGTAAACATCATTATATAGTATATACGATTTGTTTCTGGAGTCTTTCTCTCAGGATAATGTTGTTGAGATTCTTTCATGTTGCTGTATATATCAGTAGTTTATTCCGTGTTAGTACTAAGTAGTATTCCAGGAAATGAATATACTATTAATCGTCTATTTTCCCTGTTAATACTTTCACTTTTCCAGATTTGGTTTATTATGAATAAGTCTTTGAAACATATTTGTATATGAGCCTTTTTTATGAACATAGGTTCTCATTTATCTTGAATATATACCTGGGAATGGGATCCCTAAGCCCCATTCCATACAACTATAGATGTGTACATCTTTACCTTTTCAAGAAATATCTGTATGGATATTATTCTACTTATTGAAGTCTATTTTGTCTACTATTCATATAAGCTATTATTTGTTTGGTCATTGTGTAGTGTATCTTTTTCCTTCCTTTCATTTTGAAAATCATCTGTATCTTTATGCAGTTCTTCCATTTCTGTTTTAGTGGTAGATGGCTGTGGCACTCAGGTGTGAGCCCAACTTACCTGGGGCGTTTCCCCCACTTCTTCTGGGCTGTCCTGGGTCATCCCTGGCACTCCCAGTTGGTCCTCCTGCCCAGGCTTTGTAACCAATACTCAGGAGAGCCTGTAAGCAAAGAGACGCCTCTGTAATGTGGGGTTCCCAGGCCAGTCATGCCAGCCCACACACAGCCTTAACATTTGCTGAAAGTTTAGCAGTTTTTGTCTACCTGTATCTAAGGTGGCTTTTTCTTCTACCTCTCGGCTGGGGAAGAAAGGCAGCCATGATTCCCTTCTCTTCTAGGAGAGGCTTATCACACTTTGGGCTTCAGTTCAAGGGTGTTATTATTATTTCTTCAGTTTTCTCATAGACTTTGAAAAAAAATTTGTTTTTGTATATTTTTTGGCTTCTTATTTTGTTAAAACTGGGAGCAAATTTATCTCGTGACTTCCTTTCCTCAACAGAAGTAGAAGTAACACCTCTTCTTTTTTAGTTGCATATTTTCTTCATTACTTCTCTGACCAATTTGAGCTTTTATCTTGTTTATTCTTTCTTTTTTAAAAATTTATTTTTTTGAAGTATAGTTGTGTTAATTTCTGCTGCACAACAAAGTGATTCAGTTGTATATATATTCTTTTTCATATTCGTTTCCATTACGGTTTATCACAGTAATGTGATAAATGTCTATTTATGTCATAATGTCAAATGTCATAAATGTCAAATATTTATGTCAAATGTCTATTGAATGTCTATTTCCCAGAAGGTGAGAGTATCACACCCAAGAAGTGAACTCAGGTCAGATTATCATCTTTGTTGACCATGAAGTGAAATCAGTTTCAAAGGGTAGGACTAGACCAGAACCCGGGTTCTTTACAACCTTCTCTTCTCCACCACGTGTGTGCCATGCAGCTCGACTGTAGAACACAGCTCATCTGAGCCCAGTCACTCTGCAGCCCTGGGGTGGGGGTGTGGGCCCTGCTGTACAGATGAAATCTGAACTGTGTGAGGTGCAGGAGAAGTAGGAGCAGAGCTCTCTGATAGAAAAACCTGCCTCACTCTTGAGGAGATGAGATCAAGAATACATTCACAGGACTGGTTCTGGGGATAATTTCGGCTTCTGCTCGTGCAGGCCCCTTCCAAACACTGTCTTCCTCACCCCTGTGACATTTAGCTGGAACGAGTTTAAAAAGTGCAATGGATGAGTTAGAGCCTCATTGGGAATTGAGCATGTAGTTCTCAGATTGCCAAAGCTGGCTGTTGGGATCATTAAAATTCATTTTTTAATAAAGACATCAATTCGGTGGTCATGAAAGGAACTTTGTGTTTTCATTGATAATTGATTCCAGTAAATTGTTTACACAAAATAATACAGCTCCTTGACATCAGAATACAAATGCTGATACGAATACAATATAATTGCATTTTTGCACCTAAATTTAAAATCACACTAAAATAGCAAATGCCTTGAAATACTCTTAGACTGAACTTCCTGTTGTTTGTTGGACTAGTGACATATTTATTTAATCAATTATACATATATTATTTTATAAAATTACCTTTGCCTTCAGGCTTGACTTAAAAAAGCCTGTGTTGCATTGATTGAGGAATTTAGCTAGGTACAGCAATAGCTCTTGTTTAGTTGAAACCACAAATAATTAGAATTCAGATGGCTGATAATATAGCTTTTGATATACTCAACAGAGTTTATAAGCCAACCAAATGTTTTCCAGGGAAGTCCCATCACTATGTTCAGGACACTGGAGGAAGATCCGAGGGTCCTTTTTATAAGATGTGGCCTGAGTTGCTTTTCAGAACATCAAATTAGGAATAATCCTTAAGGGACTAAAAATGGGTTATGTGCAAGAGGGGTTCTTGAGGGTGACATGGACAGTAGAGGTCATAGTTTTCTTCCTTCACTCACAAACCCAGGAAATGGTTAGAAATGCAAATCAACATAAATAAGCCATGCATATACCATGTATAAAATCTGATACATTTGGGTATACATATGCCCCCCGTACGTCATCATCACAGTCAAAATAATGGACATGCCAGTTACTCCCAAAGTTTTCCCTCTACCCCACTGCTCTTCCTCTTTTTCCTCATCGCCAGCAACCACTGATCCACTTCTGTCATATAGATTTACTTTTCATGTTCTAGAATTTTATATGAATGGAATCATACAATGTGTACTTGAAAATAGATTTTATTTTTTTTACTTAATAGATTTTTTGAGCAGTTTTAGGTTTATAGAAAAATTGAGCAAAAAGTACAGAGAGTTCCCAGACACCCACTCACCCCCACCTGGCCTCACCCAGTTTCCCCTATTTTTGTCAACTGGCACTATTGTGGTACATTTGTTACAGTGAGTGAGCCAACAGTGAGACATGATTATTAATTAAATTCCATAGTTTACATTAGGGCTTGCTCTTTGTGTAGTACATTATATGGATTTTGACATATATATAGTGATGTGTGTCCACCATTACAGTATCATCATCACAGTTTTACTGCCCTTGAAAAACCCCTGTGCTCCACCTCCTTCCCTTCCTGCCTTCTCCCTGACAAGCACTGATCTCTTTACTGTCTCCATGGTTTTGCCTTTTCCAGAATGTCCTGTAGTTGGAATTATATAGTCTGCAGGCTTTTCAGGTTGGCTTTTGTCACTTAGCAATATGTATTTAAGGTTCCTCCATGTCTTTTCATGGCTTTAGAACTCATTTCTTTTTATTACCGTGTATAGATGTACCACAGTTTGATTATTCATTCACCTACTGAAGATCATCTTGATTGCTTCCAAGTTTCATCAGTTATGAATAAAGCTGCTATAAACACCATGTGTAGATGTTTATGTAGACATAAGCTTTCATCTCCTCTGGGTAAATACCAAGGAGCATGATTATTGGGTCATATGGTAAGAGTATGTGTAGTTTTGTAAGAAACTGCTAAACTGTCTTCCAAACTGACTGTAGCATTTAGCATTCCTACCAACAATTTATGAGAGTTCGTGTTGCTCCACACCTTCTCCAGTATATGGTGCTGTCAGTGTTTTGGATTTTGGCCATTCTGATAAGTATATAGTGGTTATTCTCATTGTTTTAATTTTGATTCCTTAATAATATATGAAGTTGAGCATGTTTTCATATGCTTATTTTCCATATGTATATCTTTTGTAAGGTATCTGTTCATATCTTTTGCCTATTTTTTAATAGAGTTGTATTTTTTACTTACTGAGTTTTAAGAATTTTTTTGTATATTTTGGATACAAATCCTTTATCTAAAAATGTGTTTTGCAGAGATTTTCTTGAGTTCTGTGAGTCGTTTTTTCATTCCCTTAATATTGTACTGTTTTGGACTGGCTTCTTTCACTGAGCAAATCTGAGACTCAATTGAGTTGTTGCATACGTCAGTAGTTCATTAATTTTTATTGAGTAGCATGCCATTGTATGGATGTACCATAATTTGCTTATCACCTTGCCTATTGATGGGTATTTGGTTGTTTCCAGTTTTTGACTGTTACAGCTGAAGGTGCCATAGTGGGGATGTACAAGTTTCTGTGTGGACGTTTGCTTTCATTTTTCTTGTGTAAAGGCGTAAGAGCAGAATAGCGATATCACATGGTAGGCTTGTGTTTAATTTTTTAAGGAAACTGCCAACTGTTTTCCTGTTGATTGTGTTACATTATTACCAGCAATGTGAATATTCCAGTTCCTCCACATCTTCACCAACAGTTGTTATGATCGTCCTCTTCATTTTAGTCTTCTAATAGGTCTAAACACTACATGGTCTGAAGCACCAGTGCACTATAATTCATGAAGTCAAATATTGTAAGTTCAACTTTGTTCTTCTTTTTTTTAACATTTAGAGGAAGAGTAGAAATTTATAAGAAAAAGATAAAAATAAGTCTAATATTTTGCTTGCTATTTATTTAGAGCAGTAGTTTTTAATTAACTATCCAGGTGCCCCTGGAAGTCCCCTGGTCCACAAGGTCAACACTCTTTTCATGATAACCCCCAGACAATTTTGGTTTCTTCATTATCTCACAAGGTGTGCAGTGGAGCTTTCTGAGGCTATATAACGTGTTATGTCATTGCTCTAGTGACTAGAAAAATGTGTGCTTATGCATACTTGTGCTTTAAAAAAATTCTCAGTTTTAATTTTGAATATGGTAAATGCTGATACACGTAACCCACGTTGACATTAGCTCTTTGAGATCCTCAGTGATTTTGAAAAATGTAAAGTGTTTCTGAGGCCTGAGCCCTAGATATAAATAAAGAAAAATGGTATAATAAAATGTGCAAAAAGTATAGAAATTGAGACAAAGGAAGGGAATATTTTAAAGTGTAAGAAACAGCATACCTTCAAAGTTTCCTATATATTTTCCTTCAAAGTGGGAAGGGAAGGGAATATAAACACATCTCTACATGGTGTTATTGGCCCTAGAGACCTGGCCTTTCTTCTGATGTTGGTGGACATCTGGTTTCTGTAATGCTAGGTTTGCTGTCTCATTGCTTTATCCCAGCGTCATGCTTAACTTGCAGCTTCTTTTCACTGTGCCTGGACAAAGGGAACATTTTTCAGAATTTATGAGAAGCTGCCACTGTTTAACTTGCTTCCAGTATGAAAATAGCGCTGCAGGGACGGAGAGAAGCTGGGGTTTGGTACTGAAGCCTTCTCTGTGTCTCTGAGGGCTCCAGGGGCTGCTGGGACCCTGCCGCCCCAGGAGAATGTAGGTGCTGATGGAAGACAGAGCAGGGATGATTGTCAGATATGATGCAAGGGCTTTTGTTTCTCCATGTCTGCTAGTGATATTCATTCATTGTTTATATGTAGATGGTTTAAGATAAACGAAGAGGGTTTCTAGAATAAATAATACAATTTCTCCTCTAGTTTTAGTATCATGAATTGTCATGTGGTTAGTGGATGGTGCCCCTCATCCTCCATCAGTGCTGTTTGGCTCAAGCTCACCCCCTGTAAGTTTGTCACACAAGACTGAGGTTTACAAAGCTATGGGGGAGCACATGGTTTTAAAATTCTGCTACCACAAATCATGATAATGAATTCTTTGTTAAAGAATGCTACTTTAATGCTTTTTGTGAGTACCACCCCACTTTCTTCTGCTTTTCATAAAATTACTGTTTTTATGTTGAACAGCTCCCCAGAGCACAAATCTAAAATAGAAAACATTTAGGTAAATGAAATGACATCACATTGTTTGAGACCACAATGAATGGTTTCTTTTTTATTTTAATTAATTAATTTATTTATTTATTTATTTAGGCTGTGTAGGGTCTTAGTTGTGGCACATGGGATCTTTGTTGAGGCGTGCAGGATCATTCGTTGCGTTGCGGGCTCTTCGTTGTGGTGCGTGGGCTTCTCTCTAGTTGTGGTGTGAGGGTTTTCTCTCTCTAGTTGTGGTGCACGGGCTCCAGGGTGCATGGGCTCTGTAGTTTGAGGCGCGCAAGCTTAGTAGTTGTGGCGTGAGGGCTTAGTTGCCCTGCGGCATGTGGGATCTTAGTTCCCCGACCAGGGATCAATCCCTCATCCCCTCCATTGGAAGGCAGGTTCTTTACCACTGGACCACCAGGGAAGTCCCAAGACCACAATGAATGGTTTCTTATACTTTCTGTAGACCTGTAACATGCTGTTACTCTTAAGAGTTACAATGTTCATTCTCCTTCATATTTATATATATTCTATTCTCCTGAGGTTTTTAGGCATTAAAATTAAAATAAGTGAATGAGTTTTTTTTTTTAATTCTTCAAAATAAATTAGACATATGTAAAAACATAATTTACAGCTGGGTGTATTTTTGTGGATGTCTCTTTTGGGTTTTGTCCAATAATTATGATATTAAACCTCTTATTTTAAAGGGAAAATGTATCTTTTAGTTCTAAGGATAATTTTAAACACTGAAATTTAAGTGCCTATCTGGACCTTAGTTAGCCCAAGTGTTCTTCAGGATACATTAACCAAATATTTACAAATCTACACATTATTTAAATTGTGTCATAATTAAAGATTCAGCAGTAAATATTGCCAAGGATGAGAAAATGACAGCATTAGAGAATATTTAAGATTCTGAGAGGTAAGATTCAAGGTGGAAGTGTTGTACGTACTTTTTATCCCCAATTTCCACTAAGGTAGATTTAAATTACTAATATGGAAGAGTGTACAAATAGAATAGCATACTGGACCACGCCATTAACCTGTGCTGATTGTTTATTAGTCACTACTAGCAAACGGTGATTTTCCTATTATAAATGCTCTGGTCACTTTGTTTATTCAGCACACGTTTTGAGCTATCTCTATGTGCATGATTATGTTATTAAAATAATTTTTTCATATTCTGTGTATAGATCACAAGTACAATTGTATAATTGTCATTTTACAGGACTTTTGAATCTGTAGGAATGTCTAGAAGTTTATACCCTCAAACAAATTACTTTTGAATATTAATGGGTGTTTAGAGAATGTCTTTTTCCTATATTAGAGTATATAATTGGTATATGGGAGTTGAAAGTATGTTTAACTCAGATAACACACAAATTTGCTAGTTGTGTGTTTTTATTTTTACAAAATAAACAAAATTCCTGAATTTTAAAGATCCTAACATCAACGTTTTCTTTTTCTTTTTCATAAACTAACAGAAACTCTAAGCAGAAGACAATATCAGCATGCAGTGAAGCATGTGTGCGGTTGTGGTTGCTGTTACTGTAGTTGCCATTGCTGTGTAGAATAGACATTCTCAGAAAGGAAACTGAGGAGGATATAGCAAAGTGAAAACTGACTTTAGGCTACGCTGCTCAAATACATGGAACCTTTGATTTGAGGGTGGTGCCAACAGCCCTGCATAGGTTTCCCTGTCTTGTATCCAATTGCATCTTCTCCTGTAGCCAGCGGCTGTTCACATCTATGTCTTGAGCACTTGAATTCCAGAGGTTGCTTGTTGTGAGAATGTGTTACTTTTAGAACGCATTTGTGGGAGGCAAGTGCAGTAATAAAGTTCAGGCACCCTGAGTGAGCCCCATTGTCAGGGTCTGCCCTTCCAGACCACATCTGCCTGCCACTAGCCACCCTAAAAAGTCATCACAAAGCCCAGGGCTGGTTTCTCTTTGATTAGCTCCATCATTGTAAAGGAGGAATTCCTAAAGAAACTAAGATTGAACATCTGCTTCAGAACTTTATCCCCCTGGATGGTTCCCAGGCTTGAGGGAGGGGGCTGAGGTAGGGAACCTCT
>NW_006787659.1:562907-617246 GCF_000442215.2 Lipotes vexillifer | reverse complement strand
CACCTCTTTCCCTCGTGTAGAATGGAGAGCAGGACACTCATGATGCAGAGCTGAGAGCCCCGGCTTCCTGCCTGTGCATCCCTGCATGAGTGAAACTCACCAGCCAAACACACCTGAGCTTTCAGCATCCCACCTGTTTTTCAGCCTCTTTTTTCCTCCTTTTTAAGAAATCATTACCATGCTAGCAACAGAAGGTTACTGAGTATTTGTAGAATGGATTTGGAATTTGACTTACTTTACTTTACTTTAATATATAAAGAATTGACTTACTTTAATATATAAAGAAAAGGAAGTCATTTGCAAACTTGTACGCTTTATCATTAGTTTAAAAATTATGAGCCGTTAACACTTTAGATTCTGATCATAGTCAGTAGTTCAGAGCCACTGGTATAGAATTGAGGACATCGGAAGGATGCCAGTGTCAGGATGGGGATCAAGACAGAGGATCCCAGGACAAGCTAGGCAGGGCAGGAAGAACAGGTGTTAGAACCAAGGAAAGGAATTAAAAGTATTAAACAAAAGCTATTTTATGCTTGGTTGCTTTGATTTTCCTCCTGTTGTATTGAAGTGGTTTTTCACCTGGGCTCCAAAGCCTTGAGGTTCTAGGGAGAGCTAAGGGGCCAATTCTGTGTGTCTGTGTAGCAGAAAGCCAGAGCTGCCTCCTACTGGCTAGTGAGAGCCAATTGTGCACATTTCTTCCCAAATCTGGGTTCCATGACCTCATATTAGTGGCTTTAAATTGGCCATAACTGGACAGTTCACACCAGAAATCACCGAATGCTTTAAATCAGAGCCATCTCCTCTCCTGGACAGCCAGTTGTTAACCATATACCAGGATACCATTGGACAGAGTTTCAGGCACCCTCTCAATAAAAGCTTATGTTTAACAACAAAAAGTGGCCAAAGAACCTTTGCGCATGAGTTACCTATTTTCTACTTTATTATTACAATTTTGCAAGAATTTAATGTCAAATATGTCTGTAGTCAAGTGTGTTCACATTTAGTTAACAACCCTAAGAGACAGTAGAGCAGGAGAGCTTCTAGGAGCTTATAAACTCAGGATGAGTGTTTGTCAAAGAACTAAAAGACTCATGTTATGTACGCCAAAGTAAAAAATGTATGTATTTTTTTCTTCACTGATTTCATGTGGGTTTTGTTTAGTTAGAGCTTTTCACACTTTAATGTGCATACAGATTATCTAGGGATCTTGTTAAGTTCAGATTCTGATTCTGTAGCTTTGGGGAGGGCCTAAGATTCTGCATTTCTACAAGCTCCCAGGTGAGGCTGATGGCCTATGGACTATATTTTAACTAGCAAAGTTTTAGCAGTTGTGGCAGTTGGTTAAAAATAAAAGCAGAAAGGCAAACAAATATATTTTTTAAAAACCTAGTTTCTGAGGAAGTAAACTTTGCATGGGAGGAAAATTATGTTTTTTTATTTTTGCATTGGGGATCTTTGATTTTGAGCTGTTGAGCTTTTTTTTTTTTGACAGATGTTTGTTGAGTTCGCACAATACAGTAAAAGACTAAATGAGCTGGAAACATGAGAGATCCCAATTATACAACTCATTGACTACCCATAAGCCTGAACAATGAAAAGCATTTTGCGTGCTTTACTCATTTAACTTCCTTTAAACCCTTCTTGGCATCTGAGTTGCATTAATGTGATAACTCTTGTGTTGCAATTAACAAACCATGGTGACTGTGAGCATTTCTGGAGTTTTGTCATATTGAATGGGAGCAGGGTCCAGGCATCTAATTCTCAGTTCATTCTCTAGGGTTGATCTGGCTTTATAGATGATTCATAATTTTTTTCATTTTTCTTTGCCACAGGAATAAAAAGTTAAACAAGTGAGTTCTGGATGTATCTTTCCACCAAACATTTAGTTTTGGAAGTCAGTTCTCATGGGTGACTTTCAAGGAGGTTATTCTTTTTTGCTCTCTTTGTTAGGAAACTCATTGAATTCTCAAGAAGCTAATAAACACATTGTACCCACACTAATGCACATACAACACTTCCACAAAGGTCACAAGAGCTGAGTGTTCTCCACTGCCCTGAACCTAGTAAGATCTAGCATATTGAAAGGCAAATGCTGAGTTGTGTTCTGTGTAATACAATATTCTATGCTAATAATACTGGATATTGTGTCTGTTCCAGAGCCTCAGAGTTAATTGTTTGGCTGGAAGAAGTCTCCAGGAAGAGAAAAATGTTTCTTTTCCGAAGTTAGAGGGCAGGGAGTATATTACCCAGAGGAGCAACAGATGGTTTTCCGGCACTGAAATGCAGCTTTGTTTTCCTAACAACCCAACTGGTGTTTGGAAGCCTGACTTAAAGCAAGTAGCTTACCACCTTCAGGCATTGGAAAATGCCCATAGATTTTTTATTTCCTATCTTTAAGAAAGCAGAGATGGAAAGCAGGGCTTTTTTCCTTCATTCAAGTATACATGATAGTGCTCTGCACAGATTAAGGCTATCCTGTGACAGAGAACCAAGGGTAAGAACATTCTAATTTGCTGACTAAATGTGTAAAAGGGCCTTAGAATATGGATGCAAGAATGATTAATCCATATAAAGTAAATGTTAACATTGCAAATGGGTTGGTTCTGGTGAATTCTCAAATCATGTGTCTTTTTATTATAGCACAGTAAAAATCTCTATCCTGAGCCCTGTGATCTGTTTAATCATTCATGGCTGAGATTTTCCTGTTTACCCTCTTATCATTTTCATCATAATATATTAAAACCTTTTAGTGTATTGTTATTTTTTAACATTACTTTTGGAAGGATAAATTAGTAGCCTATATGTAGTATAATTAGAGGAATTCTGAGCAAAATGCATTTTCTAAAGCATACCTAGGGAAGCCACAAAAACATTCCTTAAGGAAACATAGAAAGAAAGAGAGAGAGAGAGACAGAGGAAGGCGGGGGGGGGGGGAATAGAAAGGCGGGGGGGGGGGGGGGGGGGTGAGGGGAGAAGGGGAGGAGGGAAGGACAAAAAGAAGGAAGAAAGGGAACATGGAAAGAAAGAAAATGTACATTGCGTTACATACAACATGAAACAAGTTTTCAAAGCTTTGAAGAAATGTCTGGACCCTCAGATCCTATTGTTACATTTAACATTGTCACTTCATTGATACATCCCAGAGATGAAGTTCAGCTTTACAATTTAGTAAGTGACCAGCCCCATGTATCAGGCACCCCAGTAAGCTGTATATTAATTATGTCCAAGTATTACATCCTTACACTTCAGGTTCAGCCTGGTTAAGGAAAAAAAAAAAAGATGGTTTGTAAAGTTTGTAGAAACACATGGGAAGTCAGTCGATTCCCCAGAAAGCTCTAAGGATTGTCCAGCTGTGAACCAACTTGTTCACAGAGCAGGACATCACTGTCCATTGGATCACTCCAGTAGTTCTCATGGTAGATTTCAGCTCAGCAACTTCTGTTGTCATCCTTTGTGCATCAAGAGCCACTGTTGCTACATTAGTGAGAAAAAATAAAATTACTGCTCTTAATGTAAACACAGGTGAAAATAAACATATAGTACTTTGTCTTGGCATTCAAGAGTGTTCCAAAGGGAACTTACTGGTTGGTTGATAAATCAGAGCAATAGATAGGGGTTGATGGCTAAGCACACTGTGAACATTGGCCCTTGGGACCTGTCTAGGCTGTGGCTTATGTCTTAAGAGGCTCTTCCTGCATCGTGGGCTCCTGAATATTCTAGCAAGAAGAATGTATTCACTAGTGTAGATGGCTGGTTGTGGCACAGTTTATGAACTTGAACTTATGGATAGGCCTGATTTGTACCTTGATTGACTGTAAATATTGGGTCCTTGTAGCCAGTTTTCAATGCTTGTCCTGACCTAACACTTGTCACCTAGCTACCAGGAGAAGTTATTTTTTTTCTTTATCAGTAATTTCCATTTTATTTTTTTTCCTGTGAGTGAGGCCATTATAATGGAATTCCTTTATCATTAGCTTAACAAAAAGAAAAGACCTTTCTTGCCAGGTCTTTTCATTAAACCAGACATTTTAGTTTTCTCTATTTCCTGGTGATTTTTTTGGGTGTGTGCTGGTGTCATCTCTATTACAAGTATGTATTCAAGTTACATTTAACCATTTAAAATTCAGAATTTCTCATATACGTTTATTCTGCCTTAGTGGTAAAAAAAAATTCGATTTTTATCTTTCATTATCCATATCTTCAAAAGAACACAAACTAGGGTAACTGGCCTTTGTTTCCTTAACAAAAAAAAGTGTCAACCTTGAGTTCTCAATTCTACTTGAGAAAAAGCTTTACATTAGCTTGAGTCCTTCTGTTGGCTCTGACCAAAGGGACAGGCAGCTGCTAAATTCCAAAACATGCAGGTTCATTGTTATAGCCAAAGGCAAATTTTATTTAAATAAAATTTTAATTTTAGAATAGTTTTATTTTATTATTATTATTTTTAAACAAGCATTTATTGCTACAAAACTACTTTTTTATTCTTGCTGTGCCACACGGCTTGTGGGATCTAATGGAATCTAAGTTCCCGCACCAGGGACTGAACCCCATCCCTTGGCAGTGAAACTGGAGTCCTAACCACTGGACTGCCAGGGAATTCCCTATTATTTTTCTTTTTAATAATTCACTTGTATACTTTAATTGAAATTCTCTAAATATAATTGATTTAAGCATCTTGTCACATGTTTAAAGTTATATGTATTTATCTCTGAATTGGCTATTAATTTTTTTACCTATTATCTTTGATTTCTAGTCATTTCCATACTGATTTTTATGAGCAATTATATACTAAGAAAATAATCTTTTTAAAATTATTTTTTAAAATTATTATTTACTTAATTTTCTGGTCTGTGATTTGATTTTGACTTTCTTATGCTATATAGAACTTTTTTTTTGCCATGTAAATTTTTTTGTTATTTACCTAGTCAGGTTTATAAATATTTTATTTGGTTTTTATATTATCCTTAAAATATTTTGCTCATTTCCCCTTAACCATAATATTTTCCATGTTTTTTTAGAAGTTAATATTTTTAGCTCTTTTGTGGTTTTATATTTTATATGAAATTTTGATCCATCAAGTATTTATTTTGATATATAAGGAGCTAAATAGGGATTGTGTTAGATAGTTTTAGATACACAGCTTTTTTAATCCTTTTCTATGGTTCTAAGATTGACTATCTAATCTTTTTACAAAGTAGACATGATACTGGCAATATATTATATAAATTTAGTAGAGGTTTTCCTTTTAATTACTTTTTATGATAAACGAGTATACACACAGTGGAAATCACTGGTGTACTGGGTTGCTATGGGTCGAGTTGGCTCCTAACAATTACCACGCGAAAGGCACTGTTAACAGAACAATGCTGTTGGACCAGAGCCTAAAGGTGGATTTCTATGAGTATGTCAGCAAGGACACTAACCTTCCCCTATTGAAAAGTTTTCATAGATTTCACCTAGAAAATTATGGCAATACCTATTTTGAAACAATGTGTTAGTAGGAAATGTTTTATAAATTTTAGCCTTTATCATATCTTTATGAAATAGTTGCCACTTAAAAAATAAAATTCTCAAAGCACTTCCCTTGATAAAAAACAATTTGTAGATTCACTTTGACAGTGTAAAACCCAAACCTGCATGGCTCCTGATCCTCTTCATGAAGTTAACTGTAAACTCTGGAAGTAATGCAAGAGGCAACCAAAGGAGAAGTCTGAAAAGTGGAAAGAAGGCAAACTGATCAGGGACTCTATGGTTAGGGGAATAACAGAGCACATAGGACATGTTATCACCCTCCACCCAACAGCACAAAGCCCAGGCCTTGCATCTCCCCATCCCCAGTCGAGCAACAGAAGGTGGTCCAGTTGTCTAACTCCCCCTACCCCTGTCCCGGATTGCAAGGGAGCCCCAGTGACAGCACAGGCAAGCTCAGGGTCTGTTGGGAGTCCCTCTGACAATAAGCAGCCAGAGGGAGTCCTTTCTTTCCCCACTGGGCCTTTCCCCACCTAGAGACACAGGGCAGCCTGGTGCCATACGTGTGGGGAACCTGCCAGCCAGCACCTGGCCTGGGCATCATTCTCAGTCCTTTCTGAGCGGGAGAATCCCTCCCCATGCCTGGAGACATGGGATAGCTAGCTGATGGGGATCCCACCACAATACCCAGCCTGGGATGTGCTCTGTACTCCTATTTACCACCTACAGGTACCAGGATTGCTGGCCTGAGGAAGCACCTTCTGGCCTCTCAGGATGTAACAGAAGGAATCATCGAGAGCCCCAGAAGTACCCAGTCGGACCAAGAGAGCATCACAAAGGCTCAGAAAATGAAATTGTCATTGGATTCACAGCCCACAAAAATAGGCCAAAGCCTAAACAAAGTAACTGCCTGCTAAAATAAAAGACTTAAGTAGGACTCTGAGTCTCTCTACCTAATAGCCAAAATATTCAGGGTATAATAGAAAGTAGCCTGACATATAGTGATTTCAACATGAATGAGAAAAGACACTCAACTGATGGCAGTACCAAGGTGAATTATATGTTGGAATTATCCAACAAGGATTTTAAAGCAGCGTCACAAAAATGCTTCAACCAAGAATTCAAATGTTCTTAAAACAAATGATAGAAAAATACTAAAAACAAAACATAGAAAAATCACAGCAAGAAAGAGAAGTTATAAAGAAAAACCAAATTGAAATTAAAGAATTGGAAAAGCTAATAACAGAGATTAAGATCTTAAAATATGGGCTCACTAGGAGAGTGGAGATGACAAAGGAGTAACTGAACTTGAGGACAAATCAACAAAATTTACTCAATCTGAACAACAGAGAGAAACGGACTAAAAAGCAATAAACAGAGCCTCAAGGACCTGTGGGATAATAAAAGTGGATCCAACATTCAGAATGATGCCCCAGAAGGAGAGGAGAGAGAAAGTGGGGCTGAAAGAGTAGATGAAATAACAGCTGAAAACTTTCCAGACTTGACAAAAGACATCAGCCTACGGATTCAAGAAGTTGAGAGCAAATCCAGTAAGATAAACCCGGAGAAATTCATGCCAAGACACGTGATCACTAAACTTCTAAAAACTAAGGGAAAAAAGCCTTGAAAGCAAGGAGAGAGAAGCAGCATGTACCCTACGGGAAACACCAGTTCAAATGACAGCGAGTTTCTCTTGAGGCCGTGGAGAACAGAGGACACAACACAACATGTCCAAGTGCTGGAAGAGAGGAGCTGTCCACTGCAAATTCTGTATCTGATGAAACTGTCCTTCAGTAAGGAAGGGGAGACAGAGGCACCAAAATGAAGGAAAAGTAAGCAGTGTCCACTAGCAGACCTACCCTTAGAGAATGACTCAAGGAAGTTTTTCAAAAAGAAAGGAAAAGGTAAAAGAAGAAATCTTGGAGCATTAGGAAGGAAGAAGGAATAATGAAAAGAGCAGAAATATGGGTAAAAACAATCATTTTTTCCTCATGAATTTTCTAAATCATATTTGATTACTGAAGCAAAAACGATGGTACCACTTGCTACTGAAGACAGTATGATATTTAAAAGTGGGGCAGGTAAGGGAATCTACATGGAAGGTTTCCAGTAGTAAAATGTTAATACCAGTAGGTTGTGATTATGTATATATATCCCAGAGAAACCATTAAGAGACTACACCAATTAACACATTCAACAACACAATAAACAAATAAATAAGGGCTTAGAAAATGTCCAAGAAACCCATAGGAAGGCAAGTTGAGTGAAAAAAAAAAAAAATCCAATCCCAGAGGTTACATACTGTATGATTCCATTTATATGACATTCTTGAAATGGTGAAAATATAGTAACAGAGAACAGCTGAGTAGTTCCAGGGCTTAGAGACTAGAGTATCAGTGTGGAGAGAGGAGGGTGTGGTTATAAAAGAGCGATGCAAGGGATCCTTATGGTGATAGAACAAGATCTATCTGTATTATTTGTTATAAGTGAACTTATGGTTATCTCAAAGTTAAAAGTTGAATTTTGAAAAAATGTGTAACACACCCAACCCTTGAGAAAATACACAGAATCTAATTCATAAAATAATGCTTAATAGTTTTCAAGAATTTTAAAACTATTAGTAAAAGCAAGTTTTAATGCACACTAAAGCAAGTTTTAATGCACATTAAGATGCCACTTATGTCTAAAGAAATTAATGTCATATATTGTGGATAGAGGTGTAAGTAGTGAAAGTATAGAGATGTATATATTTATATGATAACATACCAGTTTGGGTATAATGCCTACTTTTAAGGAAAGAATAGAAATAGAAGGATATAATGAAGCCTTAGTTGTATTTATATATTTTTCTTATACAAAAAGTAATGTTGAGACAAAATATAGCAAAATATTGTTTGTTCTCATGCATGTCCTATGTTATATTTTTTTCCTCAGAAACATTTAAAAATTAAAAATGCTTTCAAGGGACACAAATGAATAAATTTGATAAATTTAGTGTTATTGTTACTTTGGTTAGACAGTCTACATAATTGAACCATTCTGTTTTTTAAAAAGTGATTTTAGTTTAAAAACAAACTTCACTGCCTTGAAAAAGCATGGCAATGAGAGCTATGTGAAGCCTCTTGGGGGTATGACATTTTTTTTCTATATTATAATGGGATTAGAATAGTTAGAAGAAAACTGATTCTAAAGAAATGTGAAGTTAAGGTACTTGAATCAAACTTGAATCAATCCCTCATTTAGCATGCGCATTCAGCTTTCTAGCAGGATTTGAGGCAAATTATAAATGGAACAAAAAAGAACAATTCAGGATAAAAAGCAAATAAATGTGTAAGGGAAACAAAGAGATTAAGTACAAGAAGCACCACAAATCTGAAAATGTAGTTACTTTTATTGAATACTGTATTTGGATCTAAGTCTCTGGATGGAGATTGCACAGCTTTTATTTGTTGCCAAATGAGATTAGATTACTGCATTGTTGGTGCAAGTTATGCTTGAAACTTAACTCATTTAGGGTTCAAACTGTACAAAGTTATAGTTCTAGCCCAGAACATTCCCTCTCTTTTTTCTTCCCTAAATCATACTTACTCTGCTCCATGGTGCCCCCTGCCAATCTGATAGGAAAGTCAGCCTCAGCCATTTGGGGGCTTCCCTCCCAAGCTCTTCAAGATTTTGTCTTCTGCTTGTGGTCGCCAAGGGGGAGTGGGGAGAGGGAGGGATGGATTGGAAGTTGGGATTAACAGATGCAAACTATTACATTTAGAATGGATAAACAACAAGGTCCTACTGTATAGCACAGGGAACTGTATCCAATCTCCTGGGGTAAACCGTAATGAAAAAGAATAAAAAAGAATGTATGTATGTATAAATTTGCTGTTATAGAGATTGGCATAACATTGCAAATCAGCTATACTTCAATTAGGAAAAAAAGATTCTGGTCTCCTGGGTGCTGGAAAAGTTGGGGAGGGACTAGGTCTTTAGTCAGATTTGTCCCAGAAGTCTTGTGCTTTGGAGTTTGACAGCTCCTGTCACCTGTCTCCTTAGTCCTGCAGCTCCAGGGACCCCAGAGACCCCTCTCACTCTCCAAGTCTGCAGTTTGGGGTCCAGTGCCACACCCTCCATCTCTGTCCTTACTGCGAGGAGACACGTGGCCCACTCCCCCGAACATCCAAAGCCCTGATGCCCTATGGAGCTGCTCCTACCTCCCCCTCCCCTCCTTCTGCCAGCACATTCTCACCCAGTGGGCCTTGTCGAGTCTTTCTCTTTTGGAGTCAAAGTGAAGAGAGGAAATTCCAGAAACTTTTTTTTTCTTAATACAATTACAAAAATAATTTTCCAAACCAAAGTTTAAGAGAGTGAAGGA
Organism: Lipotes vexillifer; assembly: GCF_000442215.2. Taxonomy (NCBI): domain Eukaryota; kingdom Metazoa; phylum Chordata; class Mammalia; order Artiodactyla; family Lipotidae; genus Lipotes; species Lipotes vexillifer. Next base: position 607,414 of record NW_006787659.1, on the reverse strand, counting down.
AGTATACTGCCACAGTAGCTGTCTGAAACCCTCCACAGCACTAGTAGAACTGGTTACAGTTATTTTTTTTCCTTTTCAATTAAAAAAATTTTTTTTAATTGAGGTTATGTAGTCTTCCACACATTTGTGTTGTATGAAAGATTCTTTTATTGTTCGTGCAAAAATGTTTATTTTTTATTTTATCTTTTAATTGTAGTATAGTTGATTTAGAATGTTGTGTAAGTTTCAAGTGTACAACAGAGTGATTCAGTATTATATATGTACATATTCTTTTTCAGATTCTTTTTCATTACAGGTTGTTATAAGATATTGAGTATAGTTCTCTGTGCTTTGCAGCAGGTCCTTGTTGATTATCTATTTTATATATAGTAATGTGTATCTGTTAATCCAAAACTGCTAATTTATCTCTTCCCCCAACTGGTTACAGTTCTATTAAAAAGAAAACAACCAGTTTTGCATTGATCCGTGGACAAACAAATCACAAACTTATACATGAAGCCTGAAACGAAAGATTATTTGAGGGCATTTGACTGGATTGATTGTTAATCTTATGGTTTTAAAAAAGGAAAAAACAAATCTTTTTCTCTGAATGTGTAGGAAGAAAGAGAGGCTAGAAGAAAGCCATCCTCATTAATAAAGGAGTGAGAGATTAAGTTAATTTTAATTCTGAGGTGGATAGATGAGAGCACTTTATAAGAAAAATGAGGATGTTTGGTATTGACACGTGGAAAGTGATAAAGAGGAAGCTGAAAGAACAGAGAGAAGAGGAAGATGTAGGCCTGAGATCACCACTCTGACTTTCAACTTGACCTGGGGTGAAGTAAATCCATCGTCATAAGACTTCCTTGAATATTGATACTCCTGTTTGCAATGAGAGTGCAGACATGACTGTCAAAGGCAATCATGTTTATAAGAAGGATTCTTTTGAGTGGAACTGCAGGCCTTTAATAAAGTTGTAATTTTGCCTTGGTAGAAACTTACTCCATTTTCCAGAAGGCAGCTAAGACAAGCTGCAGCCAACAGAGGCCTCGCTTCACAGTGATCAATTTCATCAAAACTAATCTTTTGCAGGTGTATGTATGGTCAAGCAAAACCAAATATTTAAACAAAATCATTTGGTGATTGGACTTGTCTACAAAGACAAAAAAAAGAAAAAACAAAATCAGTTCAGTGCATCTGCCATTGTCTATAGCAGAGGTTGGCAAACTTTTTCTGCAAATGGCCAGAGAGTATATATTTTGGGCTTTGCAGACCGCAAGGTCTATGTCACAACTACTAACTCTGCTGTTGTAGCATAAAGGCAGCCATAAAAAATCCATAAAGAGATAGGTGTGGCTGCTTTCCAGTCTAAGTTTATTGACAAAAAAGAACAGCTGCCAGATTTGGCCCACAGATCATAGTTTGCTGACATCTGGCCTAGAATATCTTGGAGCCTGGGATGTTGGCCCAAGATTATTGTTCTAGAAACAATTTACCAGGGATGCTACAAAAAAGATTCAGAAGCTGGGGAAGTATAAGCTGTTAGTTGAATTAATGTTTATAAAAAAGAATATTAACTGATCTATCTACTACCATACTTCTACACAAATACAGTTCTGCAAATGCTTTATCCAGCCCTGTACTTTTGAAAACTAATGTATTGAATGGTATACAAATTTCTCACTATGCACAGATATGTATTTTTGAGAAATAGTGCATTAAAAATAATACCTCCCTTACTTATGTCTTGTCCTTTTCTGCTTTCAAATTCTAAAATGTATTTTATTAATTTTTCCTCTTCACAAAAAATAAACAGTGAAAATTGAACTGGGAAAGAAAGGAAATAAATTGTCTCAAAAGTAGAACTAATTAAGTGATTCAATTAAGAAGAGTTGGAATGTGGGAGCATCAAAATTTTAAATGATAGAAAACTTACTCATGCACGTATACGTTCATTTAAATGATTTATTAAAGCCCTACTGTGTGCTAGGCTTCGAGATAGGCACTGTAAAGGGCATACAAAGAATAAAAATACGTCAGGATTCTCTCCTTTGACAGGGAACACAGACAAAATTGCATCCCTTATAGATGAAACTGATAGATGTAACACAATATTTGGAAAAGTTAGTTTCTATTTATATAAATATTGGTCATTTGGCCGTTGGCCTAGGGGAGTTTAGCCTAAAATAATTTGACCAAGCTTCATTTTTCAGGAAGTAGCTCAGAGGTGAGCTACTTTTTTAATCCTAGTGAAACCTGGTGGTGAATATTGTACCAAGACCCTCAGTCTTCTTAATTCTTTATTTTTCCATTTTTCCCCAATGGAACAACAGCAGTGGAAATCAAGACCAAAAGAAATTTGTTGATCTTCGATAGCGTTTTATATGTCTTTGATGGGGGAAGGTGGAGTAGTCTATTGATACTATTCAACTTACATAGAAAATTGGCAACCTTAACTATATGAAGACACCGAATCTACCTATTTTTCACTTTAAAATAATTGTCAGGAGACAGAAAATGGTATCATGTGCAAAATGGTATATATAGGATGGATAAACAAGAAGGTCCTGTTGTATAGCGAACTATATTCCGAACCCACAAGGTCTTACTATAGAGCACAGGGAACAATATTCAGTATCCTGTGATAAACCACAATGAAAAAGAATAGATACATGTATAACTGAGTCACTTTGCTGTACACTTGAAATTAACACAACATTGTACATCAACTATAGTTTAATAAAATAAAAAATAAAATAAAATAGATAAGCAGCAAAGACCTACTGTATAGCACAGAGAGCTATACTCAAAATTTTGTAATAACCTATAAGGGAAAAAAATCTGAAAAAGAATAGGTGTATACCTTGCTGTACACTTGAAACTAATAGAACATTGTAAATCGGCTATAGTTCAATTTTAAAAAATAAAGAAAAGAAATTGGTATCATGGAAGGATTATAGTCCTTTGTCTTGATTCCATCCCACAGGACTTTAAAAAAAAATTTAAAACTTCAGATATAAAATTTCAGCTTTTTTTTTTGTTATCACAGAGCATGCTGAATTGATGTCTTCACCCCACTTCTGGTGTGGAGACCAGCAATGAGGTGGTAGTGGTGTGGGGGTGACAAGGAGGCCTGGTACATATTATGGGTTGAGTTTTGTACCCAAAAAATGACGCGTTGAAGTCCTAACTCCCAGGACCTCAGAATGCAGCCTTATCTGGGAAAGGGCCTTTACTGAAGTAATCAAGTTAAAATGAGGGCATCAGGGTGGGCTCTAATCCAATATGACTGGTGGCCTTCCTTATATAAAGGGGAAATATGGACCCAGAGGCAGAAAGACAGACATGCACACAGAGTGAAAACCATATGATGATGAAGGCAGAGGTCAGATCAGGATGATGAATCTACAGGCCAGGGAATGCCAAACATTGCCAGCAAAGCAACAGAAGCTAGGTCACCCCCTCACAGCCCTCAGAAAGAACACCAACATCTGACCCCATCTGGATTGTGAGCTTCTATCCTACAGACCTGGGTGACAATACATGTCTGCTTTTTAAGCCACTCCGTTTGTGGTTCTTTGTCACAGCAGCCATAGGAAACTAATACAGCCCAGGAGTGTGGGACGAGAGAGGTCAAAGATAATGTATAGGAGCCAAGGATGTATGTTGACATGCACAGTTCTCTACAATTTTAAAATATCATCATTTTACATTTTGACAAAACCACTGTTTCTGATTTTCAAGGGATCTCTTAGTATGTTGGAGACATGGAGGAAGGAGTGAATCTTATTTTAGGTTAACATCTGTCCATTTTGGCCATGGCTGAAGTGAACATGATTTCCTCTGGTTCTTGGTCATCAATCCCTATAGACCACTGCATTATTGTTTCTTATTCTATCAAGGTCTCTGCAAGTCCAGATCTCTGCCAGCAACTTTCTTCACTCTCTGGGTTGCCGGGACTAAATCATATTTTTTTCAGTTCACTTCAGGTTACAGGCAACTGATTAGGGCTGTCCAAAGTCTTTTACCACCTCTTTAGAATATGAGGATATATGGACCTCATCTAACTGCCAAGGTCACAAAACTTGGTCACTTGGGAACTCCGGGAGGCTGTTTCAGGCTATTGCCTACACTCATTACCAGCACATTTCTACTCTCTTTGTCAGTGCATTTTGCCTTTGTGTTTAAGGTGGGACTTACTGCTTTCTTGGGCTATACTTGGTTGTAAACCAATATGAGGTTTCTGGATTCTTTATACCACCTTCCTGTTCTTGGAATTTGGGTATTTGATTAAAGTCAGTGGGGAGATTTCCCACGTTCCAAGTGCAGAGTAGTCATTCTTTTTAAGCACACATGGGACTTTTATGAAAATTGACCGTAAATTGATCCAAGCACAAGTCTCATCAGATATCAAATGACTACAGTCATTCAGAGTATTTTCTCTGATGGCAATGACATTTTGCTAGAAATCAAGAAGTATAAAAATTACAGGGAAATCCACGTGTTTGAAAGCTTTTAAAAGTCACCTCATATTTGTGTTATAACTTTCATATCTTTTTCTTTTCCTTTCTTTTTTCCAGAATTTCTAATTGCCTTTGGTTTTTGTTGGTATTGACGAAAAAGGATGATGTGTCTTTTACATACTCTCAAGTTAACCTGGAACTTCAATAATATTTTTATTGTTTTCCTTTTTTAGTTTAGTTTCTAGATTGTACATCCATTGTTTTCACATACTGGCCATTTGAAATATTCTAGCAACTTTTACTGTAAATTAAGAGAAAAGGAAAGGGTATAAAGCTTATACTTTTATATCTGCCTTTACCTTCTGGAGGACATGGAGGTTTCATCAAGTAACTTACTGTTTTTAAGATAAATCATGTAATCCTACTAAGCAATCATAGCTAGCTGTTTAGGAAGTAACTTACTATTGGAATAATGTCGAATTAGTAAAGTTTCTTTTTCTAACCAACTAGTTTTGTATGTGTGAGATTCCTACATCAGCCAACTTTGTTCTCTGTTATCTGTTATGAATAAAAATCTCTCATGGGGCAGTTATTGAATGCATTGACCTAATAAGGTTTCGGGATCATTGGTAGATTTCAGTGTTCCCTCTTTGTCTCTCAATACTACCGCTGGGTAATTAGGAGCCTTTGTACACTCTACCTTCACATAATAGGGATGGGGTAAAGATGAACAAGATAGGAGTTCAGGATGTCAAAAGGATGTCCTTTGTTAGTGCAGATGTGTCTTAAGAGGCATCCTAACTTTGTTTCCTGCTTCATTCAACTTGCTTATATAAATGGGAGTAGGGATCCTTTTCTCATGGCCATTCTTCAGGTCTGCTTGGAACTTACAGCAAGCCCACATTTTGTGGCAACTCAAAACTCCTGAATTCACTGACACTTGTACTTGTGAGAGTAGAGCTGTTGCAACTCAGGTGACAAGCTGTGAAGAATCCCTGGTTGACTTGGGCTGCAAAAATAAAAGAAAAAAAGAAAAAACGTTGATATTGTGACAGTAATAACCAAACTTAATCAAAAATTTATATAAATTGATCAGTTCTTATAAAAAAAAAACCCCATACATACATCAGGGGCCATTCCTTAGGGAATGAAATGAGAATGAATGAGAAATGGGAACCCTGGCTTAGCAGCTCCATCCTTATTATAATTTAGGGTTGAAGCTCTTGCAGTAATTGAAGTCCTACCCCATCCCATTGCACCTCTTGTGAGATGTACTCAGTGATGATTCTTTCAATCTTAATTTGCAGAACTATAACTCTCTTTTCACTTGGAAAGATTTCTGTTTGAGTCTGTTCACATACTGTATATGTGGGCAGATATAATTAACTTGAATGCTGAGAAAACTAGAGGCACAAAAAAGTTTTAATCATTTGGTCACCATGTAGATATTCCATAATTTAATCACACAAACTAATTAAATGTCAGGCCATTTGTAATACAGAAATCAAGCTATGACCATAGGTCATCAGTTGTAGTAATTAGATATGCATGTATAATCGCGTTAGAAGCATATTAAGAAAAAAGCAACATCAAGACAGGCCATTTCTTTGTCCCTAATTACTTTTTTATAGTTTTGAGCTGATTTATTGGCACCATTAGGAGCTGCACAAATGTGTGAGTGTAGTGTATGAATCTGTGTGTGTATGTGTGTTTTAATTGGGTTTATTATATGTCAAGTCACAGTTTTCAAATGGATCTTCTTGATGTTTGTGGGAGAGTTAGTTAAGAAATTAATGAGAAGGATAAACAAATAGCATATTTTAACCCTGTGCTGAGCATACTGGTTTTTTTTATATTGAAGTATAGTTGATTTACAATGTTGTATATTTTCTGGTGTAAATATATATATATGTGTGTGTGTGTGTGTGTGTGTGTAAATATATATATATATATATATTATATATATATATATATATATATGCATACTGCTTTTTGATTCTGCTATAGCTCAAGAGAGCTAGGAAATTTTATTTTCGTATATTGTCCAGATTTGAACAAAAAATAAGAAGAAAGCTTCTCAGCAAATAAAACAAAACTTTTCCTTTGTTTCATTAATTTTACTTTTTAAAGTAACCTTAAGTAAAAATACATTTGCATCAAATCCTGTTTTGGGTCAAGAATAGAGATAAAAATAATTAATATTAATAGCTAAGCAAAAATGTTTGTTTTGTAAGGTCAGGCAAAAACATCACAATACCTTATTAATATTAATCATTTTTTTCCTAAGCAAATATAAGATATAACTAGTGGCAATTTAGTTCTTATATCCCATAAAAAATAAATATATGCAGTCCTTTTTATTTGTAAAACATAACACTTCTTTTAGATTTATGTAAAGGTTTGCTTTTGTTGAATTCAGAGAATTTTGTGTTTGCTTGTTGTTTAATAACGTGTGTGAAGGAAAACAGCCAAAGGTAATGAAACTCTCAAGGAGACAGCTTACTTTACTCCAGAGCTGGTGGTGTTCTGTGACAGTAGGAGAACGTTATTAAACTGCCTTTGAGGGGCAAGGATGGCACCTTCGTTTTAAGCTTTCTGCATTCTAGAAGGGAGACCCTCTCTTCATCATGGGAGATGGATTCAATGAGCAGGTACTTTATAACCAAACCTACATTGTAGTAACGTGTATCATAAAGCTTTTCTAAGCAATTTAGACAGATGATTATATTTTTTAAGCCTGAAAGAAAAGTCGGAGATGGGTAATAGGTTTTGAAAGCAAGTATATTTTTTAAATTAATGATTAAAAAACAGAGAAATATGTATCTGTAAATTTAGTTCTATGAAAATTAAGCATACATCACGTATCAGAACTTCAAATAAAATGGAAGCATAAAAGAATAGTCAAGAAAATTTATGAAAAAATTATGAAAAGTAGCATAGTGAGTGAAGAACCCTAACAAATGTTCAGATATATTTTAAAACTACAATATTTAAAATAATTTATACCCAGGCATGGATAGATGATCCAATGTAAATGGATGGAATAAAACAGATTTTCTAGGAATAGATCCAAATATTTATGAAAATTTAGTATATATTAAGGTTGCATTTTAGCTCAATGGGAAACAAATTTTTAAGTAAACTATTTTGGTAAAATCTACCGTATGTCTAGAGAAGGAATAAAGCTGAACACGGACTTAAAACTCTATGCTAAAATCATTTTGAGATCACCATGTTCTGTATAAATTAAATTAAAATTTTAGAATCAAAAAATTAGGTTACTGGAATTCCCTGGTGGCACAGTGGTTAAAAATCCATCTACCAATGCAGGGGACATGGGTTCCAGCCCTGGTCTGGGAAGATCCCGCATGCCATGGAGCAACTAAGCCCATGCACCACAACTACTGAGCCTGTGCTCTAGAGCCCACAAGCCACAACTACAGAGTCTGCGTGCCGCAACTACTGAAGCCCACGCGCCTAGAGCCTGTCCGCCGCGACAAGAGAAGCCACCACAATGAGAAACCCGTGCACTGCAGGGAAGAGTAGCCCCAGTTTGCCACAACTAGAGAAAGCCCAAGTGCAGCAATGAAGACCAAATGCAGCCAATAATAAAATATAAATTAATTAATTAACTTAAAAAAAATGAAATTCAAAAAAAAATTAGGTTACCATAGTGTAGGTGAAGTCTTTCTAAGAAAGATACAAAGTCAAGAAGCCATAAAACAAAAGAATAAATTCACTAGAATTATTTAAATATACACATATATTAATTTATATTTACATGTGAAATTTACATTAACAACTTATAAATGATCTGTTAGGTTCTTTGTCCCTATATCCCTGTCACCTTTGAAATAGGGACCATGAAATGCCATCTGTCTGCTTCAGTCCTGCCATCAGCTCTGGGACTACTCCTGACTCATTTGAGGGCATTTAATAGAATTGTAGAGGTACAACTCTACACCTTATGTCCAAGCAAGATTTGCTGTTGGCTCATGACCAACAAGACTTACTGGTTCCAGAAGGAGTTGGGCTCTGGATTTTGTTATCAACATCTGTTCTTTCATAAGTACTTTTTATTTTTTCTGAAACAGCTGTGCCTTGGGGTCACCCTTAATGTTCAGAGATGAAGGACAGCCCTATGTTTCTTCTGCAAAAAAATTAGAGGTCTGTGTGTGTGTGCGTGTGTGTGTGTGTGTGTGTGTGTGTGTGTGTGTGTGTGTATGTTTATCAAAGTAGTTCTTTAACTATTGTAAAGACTAGATACTGGGTAGAGAATGAAGAGAACCACTAGCCATAGCCAAAATAGGAAATGCAGAGTTGGAAAGAAATACCACAAAAGTTGGAAAGATCCCAACTTTGTCTGGGAATAGATCTTGAGAAAATTCTTGCTCTGCATTTCTGAATCCCTATTCATAGGCAGGTTCAGATTTTGTGGGGACTGGAGCTTATACCATTTAAGGGCCCCTTTTACAGAAAAAAATATTTTAAAATTACATACACAAAATTAGTTAAAGGAGTGAATATTTATTTAGAGGGTTCTGTACAAGTAAGGGACCCTGAAGTCTAAGCTTTTATTTTAATGGTAAGTTAACCTCTGCTTCTGTGGTAATTATTATCTGACTCACTGTATGCAGTTCATCTGACACTTAATCATACACTGCCTAATTTTGTTATTTTACTCTCCATGCTTAGAATTTTAATTCCTGGAGAGTATTTTTTAAAATTCACTCTCTTCTACTACACCTTCCCCTTTTCTGTCTTCCACCCATCGGGGCTTATCCTGAACCAAATATCTGGTGTGCAGAGTGGGTACTTAATAGGTGTTTATGGAATAACTTTTTGAATAAGCAGTGTATGAGTAACTACTTCTCAAATGGATATTTCTCCTTTCAAATAGGTAAATAAAAAATGACTAGGTTAAATGTTTCTTTAGAAGATGTTTTAAACCGTCAATAAATTGGGAATGATTAAATTATTAGAACTGGTTGACATCAATACGAAAGTTTATTAATGTAAGGAATCATTGTTTTCAAAGTGGGTTACTTCTTAATACAATCACCTAATGCTAAAGATATCTTTGAGGACAATTGAATTAATGCTACAGGGTAACCCTCCACAAAAAACCCTGTCTTACTCCCTAGTCCAAGTAAATGCCAAGTTTATATCATCATCTTTGTCTGCCTTTGGCTTGATAACCATAGTGGTTGTGTCATTGCTGACACATTTTCACACCATCCTTACATCTCAGATGTAAATGAAGATGTGGGTACACACTTTGGCTTTCTTCATCCATCCTGCCTCTTGCTTATTAAAAAATTACCCATGTGGAAAATTAAAAAGAAAGCAGAACTAACTATAGAATTGCAACTTGCAAGCACTCCAGTGAATCGTAATTTTCATAACTATTAACAATGTGCTCCCTGTGGACTGTAGCATAGATGGGATAGAATGTTGGTTATGTAGGAGGTCCAACTTAATCCTTCCTTCCCACTCCAGAAGGCATAATAACAATATGTAAGGGAAAATGACATTGGGACAACCATGAATTAATCCTAATTTGTTATTTTTTTCAAGAAAATGGTTACTAAATGCTGGTCTTATTTTTTTCTTCTGGTAGTGAAACAAATTACTCCCAACACCAGGACATATTCTTTATCAGATCAGGAAAATAGAAACCTGGAATTGTTACTTCTTTGCTATAAACATGTTGGCAATTAGTGTCTTTTTATTATCATTGCCTAACTAAATTCCGTTAGCATTCAAGACACCACAAATGAAGGGAACCATAATGAGTATGAAGATACTGCAAAGAGAGGCAGTGGCCTTATGTTGATATGCATTCAGTTGTACAGTTGGGACACAAGAAACATTATTAGAAACTTTCAAGGGATACATTTCAGGGCCCAACTACTGCTGCCAACTTAGAGACAGTGGCCAAGTTGATATTCTAGAACTTTTTCATCTAAATAAATCCAATCCCAGTCCTGAGACTTCACTTGCCATATTTCTAATTAGAGATAGAGTGACTAAATGTTAATTAATGACCAAGTGAGGAATAAAAATTAGCTGATATATTCCATATCACTTTATGTTTTGTGATTATAATGGTTATACATGGCTTGAGATCAAAAAAGTAAGTGAAGGAAAATTAGTTATTAGAGGCAGATCTAAAATGGAGCCATAATGAGGTTCAGACACGGATGAGACCATGGACTATGGAGCCTGTTGGCCTGAGTGTGAATCCTGGCTCCACCAATCACTTGTTTAGTTTCCTTTCTCTTTAAATTTTATCTATTGCAGGTTTTTTGATTTGTGGTTACAGTGTCAACCTAAACTCTATCTACTTGTTTTAAAGTAATAGTAGGTTAAGTTCAGACACATTCTGAACAATCTACATTTTTTACTCCCCCTACCAGATTTTGTGTTTTTGATGTCATATTTTACATCTTCATGTTCATTCCTATCTCTTAACTGTTTATTGTAGTTATAGTTGATTTTTACAATTTGTGTCTTTTAATCTTTGTACTACCTTATTTAACTGGTTGATCCATTGCCTTTACTATATATTTTCCTTAACTAGTGAGATTTTTCCCATCCTATATTTTCTTATTTCTTGTTATAGCCTTTTCATATTAAGAAGACATTTTGGGAATTCCCTGGCAGTCCAGTGGTTAGGACTCCATACTTGCACTGCAGGGGGCATGGGTTTGATCCCTGATTGGGTAACTAAGGTCCCACAAGCTGTGCAGTGTGGCCAAAAAACAAACAAACAAACAAACTCTTTAACCTTTCTTGTAAGGTGGATTTAGTGGTGATGAACTCTTTTTGGTTTTGCTTGTCTGGGAAACGCTTTATCTTTCCTTCAATTCTGAATGATAGCCTTGCTGGATAGAATATCCTAGGTTGTAGGGGATTTTTTTTTTCCTTTCAGCACTTTAAATATTTCATGCCACTCTCATCCGGCCTGCAAAATTTCTGCTGAAAAATCATCTGATAGCCTTATGGGGGTTCCTTTGTATGTGACTCTTTGTTTTTCTCTTGTCACCTTTAAAATTCTCTCTTTATCTAACTTTTGCCATTTTAGTTACGATATGTCCTGGTGTGGGTCTGTTTGGGTTCATGTTGTTTGGGATTCTCTGTGCTTCCTGTACCTGGATATCTTTCTTTCTTCAGCCTTGGGAAGTTTTCAGCCATATTTCATTAAGTTCAATTTTAAACCCCCTTTTCTCTCTCTCTTCTCCTTCTGGGACCCATATAATGTGAATGTTAGTATGCATGATGTCCTAGAGGTCCCTTAAACTAGTCTCTCTTTTTTTTTTTTTCTTTTTGCTGTCTGATTGGCTGATTTCCACTGTTCTGTGTTCTAGTTTGCTTATGTGTTCTGCTGTATCACCTTATCTGCTGTTAATTCCTTCTAGTGTATTATTCATTTCAGTTATTATATTCCTCACTCTGGTTCGTTTTTAATATTTCCTAATTGTTTGTGAAGTTCTTGCTGAGTTCAGCTATTCTTTCCCCTGAGTTCAGTTAACATTTTTGTTACTATTGCTTTGAATTCTTTATCAGGTGAATTATTTATCTTTGTTTCATTATGGTTTTCTTTTCTGGGGTTTTATGCTGTTCTTTTGTTTGAAACATATTCCTCTGTCTTTTCATTTTGTTCAACTTTCTTCATTTATGAAATTAGGTAAAACAGTTGCCTTATCCAGTCTTCAAGCGGTATCTTGGGTGGGAATCTCCCTTTACGGTCTGCATGTGGTGGGAGAGCTGGATCTGAAGTGAGCATGGACCATGTCTTCCCCGAGTGTGGGCTGGCAGCCACTGCCTTGGTGAGAGGTAGGGCTGAAGTTAGAGGGGCTAGAGCCAGAGCAGGTGCAAGCCAGGGCTTCTCTTAAGTTCACAGGTGGTCAGCACCCCATTGGGACTGCACCAGGGCCCAAAGGTCTGGAGCAGGAACCCTGAGAGAGCTGGGCTTCTAGGAGTGATGAGAGTCTCTGTCTTGGTTGGGGGTGAGGCCAGAGCTCGAGGGCTTGGGGCTGCACTTCTGAACTGGCTCTGCTACTTCCCTGGAAGTGGTCTCCGCCCTGGGTAGAGGCTGGGCTGGGGCCCCAGGTGCTTCTATGCTGGGGCACATGTGTGCACCTTGTCAAAGGCAGTCTCTGCCTTAGTAGGGAGCAGTGCTGGAGCAGGAGGGTTGGAGCAGGAGATCAGTGTGGCCAGAGCCCCTGGCAGTTTTCAATGTGTTGCCTCCATACTTTGGGAACAAGCAAGTCTGTGTGCTCTTCAAGAGCAGAGGCCCAGTTTCTTACAGCCCTTTGGTAAGCCCCACTGGGTTTCAAACCAGCTAAGGGGCTTGTCTTCCTGTTGTCGGATCCCAGGGCTGAGTTGTCCAATGTGGCGCCGGAATCCCTCACTCCACAGGGAGGATCCCTGAGTCCGTGATGTCGCCTCCTCTCCTGTGTCCCTGCTAGGGGTTTGGTACCCAATTAGATCGCTTCTCTTCCCCTCCTACCTGACTCCTTGTGGTTCTTTCTTTACAGCCTTGGTTGTAGAAGAGCTGTTTTGCTTGTCCTTCGGTCATTCTCAGTGAGAGTTGCTCTATATGTTGTGACAGTTTGTTTTTTCTTTTCATTTCCAACACACGAAATAGGATTATTTCGCAAAACAAGAGCCTTATAAGCTGTTGTGAGGCTACTGAGTAAGGGTACTCTGCATCCCTTTGTCTCCCCTTTTAGGAGATCAAAGTCTAGACTTGACTAACTGGACCATAGAGTAAAGTTTCCTGTAGGAAGATGGAGGGAGACGCCCACCTCTCGCATTGTGGGAAGGAGAAGAAAGGGAAAGTGCAAATTGTGAGATGTGTTCTGACTTTGCCTCTGTAGTGGCAGTTTTGATGTGTTCATTGGGGAGGTGAGCTCAGGGTCTTCCTACTCTGACTGATCCTGTCTCTGCCATTTTTGCTTTCTGCTTGTTCGCACTGTTTTTTCTTTCTCAGTTTTACTTTTCCTCTTTTCGTGTGTGTCTGAGTTTCTGACTTCTTCATTCCTAATTCTGGGATATATAAGCAGAAAGTAAACTTAGAGAACTCACTGCTGTGTCATTCCTTAGGTCCCAAGGTCCCTGGTTGGTTTGCAATCTTATGATATTTGTTTTTTATATGATGTTAAGGTTTTTGGTTATACCTAGTGGGAAGAATAGGGAAACATGTTGACTGTATCCTCCCAGAAAGGGAAAAATGTCTCTATTTTTATCAGCATTTAAAAGTTCTCTCATGAGGGAACTGAACAGATTTGTTTTCTGTTAGGTTCACTGTCATTCCTTTTCTCCTCTTTCCACTGACACTAAAGATGGTTCTGATTTGTGTCAAATTTTTTATGATGTCGGATTCTGATTGTTGTAATAAAACATTAAAAGAGGCTGTTCAATATGTTTCCAAGTGGATTGTCTCCTGTAATTTAAATTAAGAAACACTTTACAGTATTGACAAGTTTCAATTAGTATACTGAGCTATAAGTTGTTAACTCAATACAGAAAAGATACAGACAAGAAATACTGGGACAATTTAGAAAATAAATATACAAGCACAGCTTGAGTCCTAAATATTGGTGTAGGTTCATCTGGTTCTATCACCATGCTTAATGAACAAGCTTATGCTTTTGATCTAAACCTATAATATTCATATCAATGCTTTGGAATGTTGCCTTGAAATTAAGTTCACGTTAAACATTTTGAAAATGAGAGATCATTTTTTCATATTATAATTTTACCTCCTTTTAGCCAGCAATTGAAATATTATAATATAGGGTGATGCCACTCAAAGTGTGATCCATAAGCCACAGCATCAGCATCACCAGGGAACTTGTTAGACATGCAAATTCTTGGGCCCCTACCCTCAACTTAATGAATCAAAATTTCTGGAGGCGGGGCTCAGGAGTCTGTGTTTTAAACAATTCCTGGGATACACAGATGGTTATTATGTGCCTTTGGCAAAGGGGGTGAGAATTCTTTGGTCTCTAGAGCATCGTTGCCCATTCTAGCTCTACCACTTCCTAGCTGTGTCACTGTTATTCACTGGTTGCCTCAATTTCCTTACCTATAAAATAGGATAATAGGATAAATGTCTGAAGATCATTCTGAAAATTAAATAAGTGAATAGATAAAAGTACCTTTTATCTAGTCATAAAAGGTGACTAACACCTACATAACACTTGATAAATGTTAGCTATTTTTATTTAAAATGTATAGTATGATCATAATACCTAAAATAAGAGAACTTTTACTGATTTTTTTTTCTCTTTGATATTTTCACTTTCATGAGAATTCATGTGGTATGGAAATATGACTTGTGTACGTGAAGTCAGTTGCCAGGATATCCCTTTCCAGCCATGCAGATGTAGGCTACTGTGTATTAACTCTATATTCTTTGGTGGAAGGGATTTTAGTGTACAGCACAAGCATACGTGGGGACATGAGTGTGTGCACACACACATATACTCGCACACACACATCAGTTGGCTTAGATCATATTTGCAGGGGACAAGGCATGGAACCCAAGCAAGTTGGACCACTCGGGTTGTTTCATAATTGTTCCCCTGCCCTGGGATCTGTCTATCCTCTGTACAGCCCTGCCCAGTTAAAGTTTCTAGCACACCACACTGAATCCTTTCTTCTTCCTCCTTTCTGCCCCCCTGAGCCTCTGAACTTAAAATCTGCTCCCTTATAACTTCCTGAAACCCACTTTCTACTGTTGCACTGTAATAATGTTTCCTTTCATCCATCCAGGCTATAAGCCTCAGAACTTGCCATGTGTATTCCCACCTCACCCTCGTCTTACCTAATGCAACATGGATTTGTTAGAGGGACAGATTTGACCTGTGGTCTGTACTTGGGTCTTGATATTTACTTTACTATATCCTGTCTCATCATCAGTTTAAGCATTATTTTTAGGGCAGGGACAAGACTATGTCTTTTATCTCTTTATATGTCCAGGCTTTGGTTATTCCACATGTCCCATAAAATCTAAAAAAAACCTAAAACTGTGATAATGCTTTTATTTTATGAATTATTTTATGAGCTCTCTGCTACTAATAATACCATTGATTGAGCTTTTCCTCCACATGAGGTGCTGTGCTTTGTATAATCCTACTCATTTAATGTTTGTAACTCCATAAGGTTGGACTGTTATCATCCCTGTTTTCCAGAGGATGAAATTAACACCAGTAGCTTCTCAAGGTCACATTGATAGTACATGGTGGTAAAGGGCTTGTAACTCAGGCAATCTGAGTTCAAGAGCTCTCTTTCTCAGCCACCTTGTTCCATGACCTCTTATCTAATATTATCAAAAAGGGTACAACAATTCACAGAGGCTAAGTAAACTTGGCCTGGGGTAAATACATAGGTTCTCTGGCTTCAAATTCTGTGTCTTTTCTATCATACCACGGGACCACTGTGCAAGTAAGTGCTAATGAAAATAAGACTTGGGAGGACACCTGTGGATTATATTTTTTCTATCAATACCTCTAATTTCTAGAGTGATGCAAGTTGCTTGTTCGGTATACCAGAGGAAGAGACAGAAAGCGAGAAAGGAAGGGAGGGAGAAAGAGATAGATGTATGGAGGCAGGAAGAAGTCATGTTTCATTAAGAGACTGGCTGTTCGTGATTTCCTGTGTCATTGATATATTGTTTCTGTTTTACTAATTGACATATAAATGTCCTTATGTTTGTCAACATTCGATCATAAATGAACATCTACCTGAAAAAGCTTTATAGCAGTTTTTCCCCCCTCCCTGTTTATACAGAGAAATAAGAAGAAAACAAGCACCAATAAAAACAAAAAGCCACACCTGTGGTCTTGTCAATTACCAACCACTAAATCTAGTTTCAAATTCTATTAAAGTAATGGGACCAAAATAGGGAGGAAAAAGCTGTACATATCCAATGGAGTAACAGAACATTAGCACTAATGAACTTGCTTTTATAAAGTACAAATTGGGCTAGACAAGCTTGGTCACACTTTTCCAGTTGAATCAGTGAGTTAGTAAGTGAAGAGAAAGAAGTAGGTATAACATATATGGCCCATGAGCTGGAAACACACAGCTATGTCTTTCTGTACTTAGAGTTCAACCCAAGGAGAACAAGTAGTGGAAAATCAGTGAAATCAACTATGGAAATTATTGATTCATTACTTGAACAGTGAGTGAAACCGGAAAGCAAGGAATCAGAACTGTGTGTCACTGGAATGTTGCAAGGCAAGGAATTGTTACTCTGTAGGTGAATCTTATAATCTACTACCACCTTTGACACACCATGCAGTCTTATGGTCTAGCTGTCCTCACCAAAGCCAGGTGCCCGTGAAGCTGCACCTGGACTGCTGGATCCTGGTGGCTGTCATCATGGTCACTTTCATTTGTGTCCCTCTAGATTCCAGGGCCACTTTCTCACATGCAGGGACCTTGTTTGCCAGGCACTAGATTTTGAACCCTGGATTACCTCACCTTTCTTCTAATTTCAGAGGAGCTAAGAATTGTTCCGTTGTCTTTTGTTGTTCCATAGAAGTACTGTCTCTCAGAGTGTTGAACTGTGGGGCTGTATGGGAGCGTACTGGCAGTTTCGTGGTTTTGTTTTATTCCTTTTCAGTCTTTCTGGGTAGAGGAGACTTGGCAACCCACTGGTTCCCCTGATATGCCGGGTGTCCTCTCACTCTCCTTCCAAGGAGCTGACTTTCCATTCGTTCCATTTCTAGTTAGCCACCTTCCTGCAAGTCAGACCACTATACATCAACATTTTCTTTCTATCAGAAACTTTTGCTGTATGTTAAAACAAAGAATTGTGAACAGAGCAATGGTGATCTCCCACCATGCTTTAGAGCAGCCTGTTTCAAAATAAAATCCATCTTGGAAGCTATAAATTCTTTTGTCTGCTCAATGATATGCTTTTCCAACATGAGTTTAGCGTTATAAACTTTTCTTTTTAATTTTTTTCTTTTCAAAATGAACCATTGATCTGTTATCCATGTCAGCAAACAGATCTTCTCCCTGGTTATAGTTAGGAAGATTGTGATAGGGAAAAAGCTAACTATTGCCTGTTCTTCATTGCTGTAACCTGTCATTCTGAATCCAGTCCTACCTTCCCAACACTAAGATACGTTTTTTCTAGTTTTATTGAGATATAATTGATACATAGCACTGTATAATCTTAACATATACAACATGTTGATTTGATACATTTATAAATTGCGAAGTGATTTCCACCATAGTGTTACCTACCACTTCCATCTGTTACCGACCAGGGTTTTTGGCCTCTGTAATCAATAGAAATTGATAAGAGAAATTCAGACAGGACAAGAAATTCAGGCAAGACTTTACTGTGGCCCCTGCTGCAGTGGGGGATGGGGGGGGAGTAAAAATAAGCAACAGGTTCCCTTGCTCACTCCCTGAGGCCGGGGGTGGGGGGTGGGGGTGAGATAGTTCCGTATATGGGGTGAGGGTAGGGGTAGGTCCAGGGGTCGCTTAGGTGTTTTGCCCCCCCCTCGGTGGTATTGAGTGCAGGGGACATGCACAGTACCTGCTTTTGCTCCCAGCTCTTCAGAAATGCAGCTGGGCTTCTAGTCTTTTTGTATCGTATTGTCTGTAATTTGTCCCAACTGCTCATGCACACAGTTATTTTTATTCCCTTATAGTTTCTTTGTATTTTGTTCCTCCAGGAGATGTTTGTCCAGGTGCAAGCACTGCAGCAAAGGGTCCCAGGTCCCAGGACCCAGCCTGCCTAACGTCCTGTCCCATAGCTACCATTTTTATTGTGTGGTGAGAACACTTAAGATCTGCTCTCTTAGCAACATTCAAGTATATGACTATATTATTAGCTATAATCACTATGCTGTACATTAGATTCCCAAATTTGTTAATTCTATAACTGGAAGTTGGTACTTTTTGACCAGTACCTGAGATACAATTCCTTATTTTCACATCTGTCTTTGGACATTGTGTTTGGAAGTTTGGCCATTTCTCTTTATAGTCAAGTTAATTTAACAAATGAGGCCAACTACATTGTACAACTGTAACTTATATAATATTGCACATCAACTCTACTCCAATAAAAAAAAGAAAGAAAAAAAAAAGAACTGAGGCCAAGCCCGCACCATGTTTCTTCCTCTCTTGTAGTAACTGAGGTCTCCTTGTTCATAAACATGGATGTGAAAAATAATTTTGTTTGATGTTAATAAACAAAGAAAATTAGATTTTTATTCTTTCTGTTCTCAGATGGTTTCTCATGTGAGCTAACTGAATAAGGGAGGAAAGTCACAGAGGGACCTGTATTTGTCATTTATCAACTATGTACCAAGAATTGCTCTAGGTACTTTACCAGACATTTTTCCTCTTTCATTTTCTCTTTCTAAATAAAGCTACAAGATATTTCCAAGTTACAAGATGAGATAATCAGGTATTAGAGAGTCCAAGAGCACAGTGAGAAATAGGGAAAAGTTGAGCACACAAGGCTACCCATATTCTGGTGGGAAGTGTGCCCTTGGCCGAATTTCCGGAACTGGTGCAGACAGCACTTCTGCTTGCCTATTCAGGTCGCTTCTTTTATAGAAATCTCCCTGCTACTGTCTCTCATTTTTACTGTCCACTCTCTTCCATCTGCTTATGACATTTATTGATAGCTTTTTGCAAAAATTTTTTAGTTAGTGAAGGATAACTTAAATACAGAAAAGTGCACGAATGACAGTTGTATAGCTGATACATTTTCACAAAATAGACATACCCATATCAGGTCACACCCAGGATCAAGAACTAGGACATCATTAGCACCTGAAGTCTTCCTCAGGCCCATTTCCAGTAAGTAACCCCAAAGGAAATCCCTGTCTTGACTTCTAACAACATAGTTTTGCTAATGTTTGCTTTTTAGATAAGTAGAATCATAAGGGATGATGTGCCTGGCTTTTGTGCCTGGCTTTTGTTCTACATTTTGTTCGTGAAAGTCACACAGGTTTTTCCCTTAAGCATCAATCCATTCATTTTCATTACTGTATAATATTTCATTGTATACTATATATATAGTTTACTTTTTTTTTTTTTTTTTTTTTTTTTTGTGGTACGCGGGCCTCTCACTGTTGTGGCCTCTCCCGTTGCAGAGCACAGGCTCCAGACGCACAGGCTCAGCGGCCATGGCTCATGGGCCCAGTCGCTCCACGGCATGTGGGATCTGCCCAGACCAGGGCACGAACCCGTGTCCCCTGCATCGGCAGGTGGGCTCTCAACCACTGCGCCACCAGGGAAGCCCTATATTTTACTTTTGATGGACATTTGTTCTTTTTCCAGTTTTTGGCTATTACAAATAATGCTGCTCTTTGCATTTTTGAACAAGTTTCTTGATACACATACGAATGCAATTTAGTTGGTTATAAATCTAGGAGTGGATTGTTGGGTTTATTGGGATGCATACATTCAGTTATGATGAGTGTTGCCAAGCACTGTTTACAATTGGTTTTCAGTAGCAGTGTATGAGAGTTCCATTTCTTCAAGATCCTTGACAGCGCTTGGTATTGTCTGTCTTTTTAATTTTAGCAACTTAGTTGATGTGTTTAGGTATATTATTGTGATTTGAATTTGCCTTTTCCCAGTGACTCAGGAGATTAATCCCTTTTTCAAATATTCATGAAATTGACTGTCTTTTGATTTCACGTCTCACATCTCTAGGAGCTCTGGATGGTCCTGCAGAATACTAGCTTTGCTATTAGCCTTGTGGCTCAAAGCAGCTCAGATGTGTGAAGGTAGTGCCTGCATTCAGGGCTTCCTCTTGGATGTTGGTCCTGTGCGGCCCCCACCCCAGCAGAGGTGACGTCCTGGGCACTGTGGCAATTACTTTCTGACCACCTGCCTGTTCCCCATTCCCTTATCCCATAATGTCATTCCTTCTGCTCTGGTTACTCTCTATTTTGTAAATAAAGCTGTTGAATGTACAGTTTTCCTTTAGTTGAAATAAGTCAAGCTTACCCTGCTCTGGCCCCAAGCAAAAGCCCCAGTGCCTTTCTCCTGCTCTCGTACTTGCTTTGATTTCTGGCTCTTGTGACTATGATTCTCTTGTTTGCCCCGGATTGTTCTGCCTTTGGGCTACCTCTGAATACACAATGCATTCCAGACCTATCCACATTGAAGTGAAGGAGAATTAGCATCAGGGTCTGCTTCTAGAATCAATGTGTTTTGAGAGTGGTCTACAGTAGTTTTTAAAATGATCCCTATTCAATAGAAACTTCACTATAATCTCCACTTCTTTGCAGCTGTGAACTTTTAACCCCTCCCATCTTGGCCAAAGAAAAAAGCAAAAAGGAAGCTTTCCTGCCCAAATATATTAATTCAGGGAAAAAAAAGTCTTGGTTTATGCTCAGTAATTTAACGTCAAACAAAATCATTACTTTCATAATCTAAATTACAGCCTTGCTACGTTGGAAAACTGATTTAAAAAATTCAACCCTTCTGCATAAAAATACTTCTATAGTATATGATAACAGATCCGACGTGTAGGTCGTTGTGTTTTACTCTGATGAATAAAAAAATATAGTGTGGTATTAAGGATGTCAAACAAAATCAGAGTTTCCGTCTAATTCTTTGAATCTTTGCTACTAACCAGTGAGAAACACTTTTCCCCCCATACTGTTCACTGAGCTGTCTTGCCTTAAAATGTTTTTAGATTTCACTACAAAAACTAAACCAACCAGTTAACTAAGCGAACATACATAGAAGACCCTCAGAAATGTATGTACAGTAACTAGGAGCTTGTGGCTTTGCTCTGTCTGGCAAAGAGCACGGCGGTTCTCTTCACTCTGATGCAATGAGACTCTGCCAGTGTCTGGAAACTGAGAGACAAGACGCTTACACGAGGTTATGTTAACAGAATGTAATTTTGAACATTAAAATTCTTAATTGATTATTTTTTAAATGATTGGTTACTTACCTTTAAAAATAAACACAACTCCAAAAATTTCTTTAAACTGAAACCCATTCATTTAGTTGACCATATCCTTATTGTTACCAAAAATGCCAAGAAAAATTAAGTTAATAATAAATGCTATTTTAGTCCCAAATAATGATATTTATTTGATTAACCAGTTCATTACTAACCACTCTGTGTTATCAACAAATATAGACCTAAATCCAGGAGCTCAGGGAAGGGCCAATTCTAGAAAACACACATGCCAAAGTGATGACTTCGGGGATGTAACACTCTTGATCTTTGTACCTTTAATTTCCTATTCATGTAAACATACGTTTCCCGATAACTTTCTTATCTGAGGTCCCATCCTTTGATGACAGGTCGACACTGGTGGCAAACATTGAGTGTTGACCACGTAGTCACAGCTCCAAGAAGCTACATTGCAAAGAGGGGACATATGCCCTTGTCTCAGAATTCATAACACCTGATGCTCCGTTGACTGTTTTCAATTACGTATTTCACTTTGGGAACAGAAAACTAGTAGGATATGTATTTTCTGGAATGCCTGTTTTTTTTTTTGTTTTTTTTTTTTTATGTGATTCCCTGATTTCACTCACCATTTCCACTGTAAGAAATATCTTGTGTAGCAGAATGATTAAAAGAACTTTAAAATCCCTGGTCCACCATTTACTTTCTTTGTAAATTTGAGCTCTTCTTACACATAGAGAAGTAGAGAAAATAAACAAATAATAAACCCTGGAGGCATTCATGTCCTTGATTTTGATGGTTCTCAAAGTCATTTATATGGGGTTTGGTTATTGTGCCCCCCTTGGAGTCCATGAGCCGATAATTCTCCTGTCCTTTCTGTAGTACAGGTTGGGTTTTGCTGCTTACAATGACTCATATGAGTTATGCTTATGGATGAAACTATACATTCATATTTGACCATGTCCCCAATTTCCCTTCTGCCTTTTAATTATTATTTTTCTTTGTATTTCAGGGCTGTGTATGGTTTGTCACATAAGAGGAAAGATTGACAAGCTGAATTTCTAAGTTCCTTTAGCATTTTTACATAACACGGTTTACAGAAATCTGTAAACATGAGATCATTCTCATGCAGCCTCATTACTCTCCATCCAAAAATAGTACTAAAATATTATAATAATCCTAGAGTTTATAAGGGTAAGTACAGGAAACTGATCATGAGGGTGCAAGAGCTATACCACTCACTATCTGGGGAGATATTTTAAAAGGATACATTTTCTCATTATACATGAGATAAAGGTTATGAAAATACCTTGTACTACAAATGTGACTCATCATATCATCACTGTCATCACGAATAAGGGTCCTTATCTTAGACCTGTAATCATCCCTCAGTTTCTATGAGGATTAAATTTTTTAGTTTGATTATTCTCAGATTGTTATTAGAAAGCAGCTCATAGATCTTTGCTTCATGTTTTTTTTTTCCTTTTTGAAAGAAGTTCACATCCCATAAAAGTTATCCAAAAAGAATTAGAAATGGGTAGCAGAAAATAGAGGAATTAATAAATGGGAATTGCTAATCCACCCAGAGCATAAGTCGCTGGACTGCAACATTTCCACATTAGGACTTCCATGGCCCCTTCCTCTATAAAAACATATTTAAAATTATATTTTAGGAATCTGTTGGTGAAAAGACAAATATACTAATATTATATAATAAAACATTTTTGTGACTTCAAAGTTCATACTTTTTTTCTTCTAATTAAAAAAAAAAAAAAAGAAAAGCATTTTCACAGATCTCTAAAAGTACTGTGGGCCCTGGGCACTGTATCTACTGTGCCTGGTGAGGATATGGGCCCCGAGCAGCAAGTCACCCATCACTAAATGCATCAATTAGGATGCATTTAGATCAGGTTGTCACACAAGGAGACACCCAACTAATGGAGGAATGGAACGCAGGACAGGCAAGTTTTCATAGACAAAGAAAGATGGTAGGGTACTGCCTGGTGAGAGAAGACTTCCATCTGGTTTCAAGAGATGGGATGAAAATGGCAGGAGGAGGGAAGTCCCAAGAATCTGGAGAAATGTTTAAAAATGGGGCAGATGGGAGGGTGAGTAGAATGAATAAACACAAAACCAGAATCCTGATCTCAGTCACCTCCAAGGTTATCAACGGAATCATACGTGTTGGGAATGACTCCAGGCTTAATAGCGCTTAGGGAAGAAATTGCTTTTATTTATATAAACAAAATAATTTGTGGTAAAGTATCTACCTGTTTGCTTTTTGCCTTCTCTCAATGGAGGAAAGTTATCCTCTATGCAATTGCAACTCTGAAAGAAAATCACTATTTTTACCTTTTTGTAT
This sequence comes from Lipotes vexillifer, assembly GCF_000442215.2. Lineage (NCBI taxonomy): Eukaryota > Metazoa > Chordata > Mammalia > Artiodactyla > Lipotidae > Lipotes > Lipotes vexillifer. Next base: position 583,686 of record NW_006787659.1, on the reverse strand, counting down.
TTTCCCCAGCATACCTTTTAACTAACTTTATAAGCTTTTTAAATTTTTATTGGAGTATAGTTACTTTACCATGTAGTGTTAGTTTCTACTGTACAGCAAAGTGAATCAGCTATACATATACATACATCTCCTCTTTTTTGGATTTCCTTCCCATTTAGGTCACCGCAGAGCAGTGAGTAGAGTTCCCTGTGCTGTACTTGCAAATACTTGCAAATCTTTTTTTTTTTTTTCAAATCTTTTAAATGAAGGAATGTGGAAGCCTGATGTGTCAGTGGAAACTGGAAAGCACACTGCTCCTTTCATTGTGAAAAGTTAAAATCATAGCTCTTGAAACTTCCCTGGTGGTCCAGTGGCTAAGATTCCACGGTTCCAGTGCAGGGAACCTGGGTTTGATCCCTGGTCAGGGAACTAGATCCCACATGCCACAACTAAAGATCCCACACGGCAATGAAGATCCTGCATGCCGCAACTAAGACCCGGCACAGCTAAGTAAATAAATAAGTAAATAAATAAATATTTTTAAAAAGTCATAGCTCTCAATGAACATTCTTACCTTCATTTCTGCTGAAAATAATACCAAAGCATTGCAGGAGTGTGTATAGGGGGTGGGAGAGGGTGGGGGAGGTTTTGATTCAACTTTTAAACAAGTTTACCAAGATGTGTTTGAAATTTCTTTGTAAAAAATTACACTAAGATTGATGTACCGTAAATATGTTATAATTGAATACAATCAGAATCGCATCACGGAATGAGGACTCACCTTGTATTCTCTAATAAAAAACCAACTCTCCCTTGTTGCAAAGCATGCCCTTTGCCTTAAAATAAAAATGGTTTTAAGTGATTTTCTTTCAGTCGTTTGGGTCGTCATTAATGTGATGGTGAAATTTCATGTTAATTACTGTCAGTTTCCATGGTCAGGGGAATTGCAGGTATCTCTTTCTCTGGGTTACAGAAGGAGACAGTTTGGATAAATTACTTCTGTCTAGACAGACTTCTGACTTTTGCTGTGTTGCTCACTGGGCAAGGAGAGCGGGGAATCGAGGGGAGATGAGGGCTTCTGATGTTGCTGACCTGTGGACTGCAAGCTGATTTAAATAGTATCAGCCTGGTGGCAGCGTGGTGCCCATCCAACTCTAATAATTGTATAGTTCCTTTGCAATTTCAGCAGGTCTTGTTTATCTAGTGACAAAAGGACCATGTAAAATCCAGACATACTTGATCATCGGGAGGACTACAAAACACTAAGTTTTGGTACCTATGCAGTGATTCTGGAGTGAGACTGTGCAGTGTTCCCCAAACTTGGGAAACAAAGCTTCAACTTAAACCTTAGGTGAAGTGCCTTTGGGTCAGCTTATTGGGGCCACACAGAAGCCCACATAGAAATATGTCCAAGAGAATATGTCCTTAGGGGATAGAGGAAAAGACTTCACAGTTGTTGTTATCTGATTGAGTTAGTTGGTCATGCATAGGAGTCACCAGTCTTTGGAGAGTCCACACCACTTTCATGAGAAGCAGAAAGGAAAGTTTCATCTTGCGGAATTTTTCTCTCATTTTTCTTTATATGATTTTTAAAATTTATCTATTTTTATTTATTATTTTTATTTTTGGTTGCATTGGGCCTTTGTTGCTGTGTGCGGGCTTTCTCTAGTTGCGGCGAGCAGGGGCTATTCTTCGTTTTGGTGTGCTGGCTTCTTATTGCGATGGCTTCTCTTGTTGTGGAGCACGGGCTCTAGGTGCGTGGGCTTCAGTAGTTGTGGCACGTAGGCTCAGTAATTGTGGCTCACAGGCTTAGTTGCTCTGCGGCATGTGGGATCTTCCCGGGCCAGGGCTCGAACCCATGTCCCCTGAATTGGCAGGCAGATTCTTAACCACTGAACCACCAGAGAAGCCGTCTCATTTTTTTTCCTTCCTGTTTGACGGCTTGTTCGCAATGTCCTCACTCCAATAATCTGAATTACAGAGATGCTTTCCTGCATATTGTTCATATGCATATCTCAATGCTGGGAATAAAAGCATATAGAAACTCTGATTTTATTGTGTGCATGCTGCATAAAGAGATTTACTTTCCAAAAAACACTAAGTGATTTACGTATCCACAGCATACAAGTTTCTAATGCTGTTTTAGAGTATTCGGAAGGATTTATGGTGTGTATACTACTCACCAACTCAGATGTCCTTCAGGATTTTCTCATCACTTTTGACAAATACTTTGAAATCGAAGGTTGTAGTGCAAAGTGCTCCAGACACCAAATACTGGATAAAATCTGAGGCCGTGCAGAATGCTAATGATAATCCCCATTCAGCTGTGCTTCCAAAATTAAAAACTAAATCTGCAGAGGCTTATGTTCTTTTTACTTTTTGTGTGTGCAAATAAACTAAAATGTTGGACTGTTTTTCATAATATTTAATTTGACCAAATCATTTGTTTTCACCAAACGAAGAATACAGTTTTCATTTACTGTATCATTTCACTTTTCTTTCTTATGACTGTTTTTCCCAAGCAAACAGATTTTGCCATCAGATGCCCACTAGCTGGGTGTTCATGAGCTGTGATGGATTACTTTTAATAGGTGCTGTTTTCCTACTTCATTAACTGCTCTTTAACTGGTGGTGTTCTTTGGGCAAGTTAGGAAAGAAACAATGGTTTAACCATTTACCCAAATACAGGATGACTCTTAAGTGTATTCTTTTTAAGTTGATTATGTACACACAAGGTTGTATTTTGAGAGCATGAGTGTGTGTGAGTGTGTGTGCTTCTTTCAACCTAAAACTCTCTCTCTCTGCGCCTGGCTGACCGCCATCTCCTTGCCAGTCTCCATGGCAACTTTCTTAAGGATAAGGTAACAGAATTGTGAGGGGGTCGCCTGCCCACAAACAAAGCTGCCAGGGTCCTGCCAAAGGCCTGACTAGACAGAATCTTCCGCATCCCTTGAGGGCAATGCGGGTTACTCCAGCTGGTTCCTCCAGTCCTGGGAGGAATGTGCACGAATGTCTTCTGACAGGTCTTCCCATATACTGGAATGAGATGCAGAACACACATCTTGACATTACTTTTTCATTCCCGTCCACTTGAAATAACTGAAGTATTTTATGTCTAACATTTACTCTGAGATGATATTTGGACCTTTGGCTTTACAGAGACCAGTGCCTGATACAGTGTGTTGAAAATGCAATCAGGACACGATTTAAGTCCCTTTAAATCACTTGCATAAAAAGTTGACCAAGTGATGCTTTTAATATTTTCTGTTTTGTTTTGTTTTTTGCGGTATGCGGGCCTCTCACTGTTGTGGCCTCTCCCATTGCGGAGCACAGGCTCCGGACGCGCAGGCTCAGTGGCCATGGCTCACAGGCCCAGCTGCTCCGCGGCATGTGGGATCTTCCCGGACCAGGGCATGAACCCATGTCCCCTGCATCGGCAGGCGGACTCTCAACCACTGCACCACCAGGGAAGCCCCAATGCTTTTAATATTTTGTCCCATACTGCTTTTTTGAAAAGCAATACATTTGTTTGCTTTTTAATGAGTTTTGAAGGATTCATGCGAGTTTTCCCAAGAAATTAAGAAAAATATTTGTTGAAAGATATTGCTATGAACTGAATGTTTGTGCCCAACCCCCATCCCCAATTTGTGTATTCAGATCCTAACCCCCAAAGGTGATGGTGTTAGGAGGTGGTCCTTTGGGAGGTGATTAACTCATGAGGGTGGAGTCCTGAGTGGGATTAGTGCCCTTATAAAGGATGCTGCAGAGCAATTCCCTCTGCCCCGCCCCCACATGAGGACACAGTGAGAAGGTCCTAGCCATGAACCCAGGCCCTCACGGAAAATGTGACCTTGCTGGCACCTTGATCTTGGATTTCTGGCCTCCAGAACTATGACAAATAAATTTCTGTTGTTTATAAGCTATTCCATCTGTGATATTTTGTTATAGCAGCCTGAATGACCTAGGATAGATATATATTGTACACAGTACATATCACTAGTTCTCAACCAGGGACAATTTTCCCCCATGAGGCACTTGGCAATATCTGAAGATATTTTTGATTGTCGTGACTGGGGCCGTGTTACTAGCATCCAGTGGGTAGAGTCCAGGAATGCTTCTAGACATCCTATAGTGCACAGAACAGCTCCCACAACGATTACTGGCCCAAATCATTAGGTAATGAAATACCAAGGTTCAGAAACCATGTTGTATATACAGAGATGTAATATGTGTGTGCTGTGTGTTGTATATGTGTATACATACACACCAATTTTTAACAAAAATCCTAATGCGTAGCATTCTCAGATAGGAATAAACTATGTGAAGGCACCTTTTCATCTAAGTTGGTTTTGCTCCATCTGCTCAGACTGGGAACTAGAATTCTCATAACAGTTGTCAATCTTGGGTCAGATTTATCTATACAAGTTGTTTAAACACTCCTATAAACAACAAACTGCGATTGTTTTTTTTTTAAACTACAAAAGATTACTTGAGAACACCAGACCTACCCTAAGGAGTGGAAACTATGTATAGTTTACTCTGTCTCTAAGAATGATTTCCGTGCGATGAACTATAAATAATATACAAAATGTTTTGATATTAACAATTCTTTTCTGTTAGGAATTGCTAAAATGCTTAGTAAGTATGGCTACAGGAATATTTCTGATCTGCAGAATCCAGATTGCTCATTTCATCAACAGAGTTCCGCTAATGCTCTCCACACTGTCCATCTTGTTTCTATCCAGTACTCTTCAGCCCAGTTTCCTTATGTTGAGTTTTTTAACCAATTATGGAAAATTATGAGTTTCTGATTGTGCAAATGCAAAGCTCACTTTAAAGACAAATCAAGGAAACTTTGTTATGTTAAGCAGTGCTACTCATAGTGTGGTTACCTGAACTGATGAAGGACCACAGACATTTGATTTCTGGTCTGGGGGCTTCCCTGGTGGCACAGTGGTTGAGAGTCTGCCTGCCGATGCAGGGGACACAGGTTTGTGCCCCGGTCCGGGAAGATCCCGCAAAGCGGCTGAGCCTGCGCGTCTGGAGCCTGTGCTCCGCAATGGGAGAGGCCACAACAGTGAGAGGCCCGCGTACAGCAAAAAACAAAAAAAGTCTTCCTTTTGATTACTGGTCTGCAATGACTTAGAGAAATTGAAAGTAAGCTTTTAGAAACGTTTAGAGCAATTTAATAATGCACATCTCAACAAACAATTTGCGAATTCACTTGGCAAGTCAAAGGGGGTTACTAGCTATAAAATAGTTAGTGGATCACATGAACTCACATGGTGAGATCATATGTTGGTCTGTGACAAATTAGAGATTTAAAAAAATAATAACTGAAACTTCACCATTGATAATACAAGAAACAACATCATGTTTACTTTTTTATTATTACCTGGAAATGCCTCCTTATTTCATTCATATGTAGGTCAGTTCTGCTCATATCTGCCATATCTGGTTGAGCCGCCTTGTGTTTTGTTGTGATGTTAAGGTTAGTTGGTTACTCTTCCCAGGTAGATTAGTGTATGGATTTGGTGCAACCCACAAAGCATCTTCTCTTAGGGAGGGAAGAACCTCATATGTATCAGTGAGGATGTGCTAGATTATACTGCTGTAACCAACAAACCCCACATGTCAGAGGCTTAGATCAGCAAAGGCTGACTCCTGGCTCCCAGGGCCTGCCTGTCATGGGCAATGGGGCTCTCTCACTGCTCTTCTGGAGTCACTTGGGACCCCAGGCTGATGGGGCGCCCAGACGTTCTACATTACTGACTGTGGTCAGTAATGGGACAAAGGAAGGGACAAAGGAAGGGACAAAGGAAGTCTTGGTTGCTCTTTGCTTTTAACATCCTAGGTTTACTCTTCAGCCTGTCACTTTCACTTTTACATAGGAAGGCATAGGAGGCAGAAAGGGAAGCAAAGAGATTACTTCCTTTGATTTCAGATAGAATCCCAACCCTATAACTTGGTTGTGGTATAACCGTACATAACCGTACATAAATTCTTCAGTCACTTTGGAATGGGACAATAGTGCCCACCTCATGGGTTTTAATGAAGATTAAATTAGATAACTTCTATGAAAATGCTTTACATATACGTCATGCTTGTCCAATGCAGGCAAATGAAAATGTTTATTATTAGGCTAAAATAGCTTAGATTCAGCTTCCAAAAAAACCTTTTTTTCAACTAGACAATTCTAAAAAATATTGGAATCAATTTAGGTAGAACTCAGTTATCAAACTATGATAGACCTAAGCATCTTTACAATATTGTCTATTTCTGTTGATCTAGCCAACACATCTTGAATTATTCTTTATAAATCATGGTGGGAGTGGGTGGATATAAATTATCAAATTTTTCCTTTGGGTAAAAATATTTCTAGTCTTTCATACATTTCCCTGTTAAGCATTTTGTAGTACCACTTGGGTGTTTATTGTTCTAGGTTACTGGGCAATATTGTTTCTAGGGAATTAAAAGTGTGATGTGGTGGGCCTTATTTAAAATCTGTGTCCAATTTCAGCTGACTTTCAGGCTAATTGCATATTTTTTTCTGTTTAAGAGTTGATTATGTAGGTTATTTTTTTAAAAGAAAGATTCTTTAATAGATTCAAAGTAAACCTAAGAATGATAATCAATATGTTAGAAAGATGTTTTCTGCAAATCTCAGGTCTATTGATGATCACGACAATTCTGTATTTGTGACATCACAGGAAAAGCCATCCCAGCAGTAAACAATGTATAATTGGTTCATTCCCACTGGAGCGGGGATAGCCAAACTTTGTCGTCTCTTTTCTGGCTCTGCTATCAAAGAATATACCATTGAATCAATCTTTGGTTCTTTTCTCTTTCTGCCAACTTCCCTCCCTGTCCAGGCTCTGGACCATGCTGTTAGTTGAATGATTTCAAAAACAGATATTTTGCAGGTACATCTAGGTTCCTAGGCCTAAACTTCCATTTGGAGAGTCATTATCAGTGTTTCTATCATAAACATAGTGGTGCACTGATGCACAAATACTGCCATTTTTTCACCCATCCCTGTAACCTGTGTCAGTGGGGCTTTGCAGCGCCTCCATTGAAGAGGTAGAGTCAGTCTATTTCTGCACCCTTTACTCTGGGCTGGCTGTGAGGCTTGCTTTGGGCAGCAGAAAGTGTTGGTATGTTGGTTCAGAGCCATGGCCTCAAGAGGCCTTGCATGCTTCTGTGTTCTCTTCTGGAGCCCTGCCGCTGCTGTGAGAACAAGCCAGGCCAGCCTGCTGGAGGGGGAGACATGGTGTGGAAATGAGCCACGTCATCCCAGCTGAGGCCATGCGAGACCAGCCAGAGCCCAGCAGACTTCCTAAGCTGACTGCAGACCAGGAGTGAGCCCGCCAGTGATCCTTAGACTCATGACAGATAACACATTGCGGTGTGTAGGTCACCAAGTTTTGGGGTGGTTAGTTGATGCTGCAGTTGTTATGGGCCCCACAGAAGTGAGGGAAATGGGGCAACAGTGAGCGTCAGTGTCAAGGAGAGTCACCAGCTGAGTTCCACATCTCAGAAGCTCTCCCCGCAAATGAACATGTTCTTTATTTACCCAGGGCTTCTCATTTTGGCTACCGTATTAGTTTCTTTTTGCTGATGTAACAAAATGCTGCAGACTTAGTGGCTTAACACAATGTATATTTATTATCTTACAGTTCTAGAGTTGAGAATCTTAAAATCACAGGTTTTAAAAAATCTGGATTGTCTGAGGATTTCTAAAATAATCAGGTGCTGGGTTTTTGTTTTGTTCTGTTGCTTAAGACTTCTTTCCTCAAATTTTCTCTTTCCTATTACATTTTATTACATACAGCAAAAGGAAACCAGGATGTACTTTCAGCACTTTGCTTGGAAATCTCCACAGCTCAGTACCCTAAGTTATGGCCCAGAAGGGCCGCTTTCCACAAATTTGTGGGACACGTGTCAGCCAAGCTTTATGCCATTATATACAAAACAAGAGACCCCTTTCCTCCAGTTTCCACATATTCCTCGTATCCTGAGCCCTTGCTAACAATGCCTTTAAAGTCCACTTTTCCACCAGCAGTCTTCTTAAATAAGGAAATGTAAGTTTTCTCCACTGTGCTCCTCATTTTTATCTAAATCCTCCCTACCAGAGTCATCAATATCCACATTTTTACCTACAGTCTTTTTAAGGCAATGTAAGGCTTTTCCTGTCCTGGTCATCAACAGTTTTCCAGCTTCTGCCCATGCCCAATTCCAAAGCCACTTCCACATTTTTCAGTTGTTTTTAATAGCAGCAGCCAACTTCCGTTGCCCAAGTCTGTGTGTGTTTCCTATTGCCACTGTAACAACTTACTTACCACAAATTTAGGGGTTTAAAACAACAAATTATCTTACATTTCTGGAGGACAGAAAATCAACAATGTTGACAGTATTCCTCCTGGAGCCCCTAGGGGAGAATTCATTCCCTTGCCTTTGCCTAGAGAGGCTATGTACCTTCCCGGACACATGGCCCCTTCCTCTATCTTCAAAGCCAGGAACTCAGCATCACCCAATCTCATCCTCTCTCTCCCTCTTGCCTCTGCTTCTGTCACATCGCCTTCTCTGACTCTGACACTCCTGCCTCCCTCTTATAAGGACTCCTGTGGTTACACAGGCTCACCTAGATCATCTAGGATAATCTTCCCATCTCAATGCCCTTAATCCTATCTGCAAAGTCCCCTTTGCTATTTGAGATAATAATATACTCACAGATTTTGAGAATTAGGACATGGGCACCTTTTGGGGGGATGGGGCATGATTCTACCCACCTTTCTAGACATTTTCTTGTAATATTAAAACCCAAATATGCATCAAATAGTACCCTTTCATGGGTACTAAAAATAGGATGTGTATGTCAAAATTATGTTTCTAAAAGAGGAAAGATAAATTTTATCTGATCATATACAGTGAAAAGTAGATAAATGATAGACAGATAGATAGATAGATAGACAGTGAAAAGCCCCATATATTTCCTTAAAGAAGTTCCTTTGAGTTCTAAGTTACTCCTGAACAATTCATGTTTTAAATGGTGTTAGCTAGTATTAAATTTTTACAAGTAAGAAATACCACTGTTTGTAGAAGTCTGTCAACAATAAGCAAAGAACATCCTTGGATCAGTAGGAAGGTGGGAATGTCCCTGCTCTGTCTTTTCTCAGATGCTGAAGGTGATGCTCTCTGCCTCCAAAGCTGTTCCTAAAGGCAGGGAAAGCAGAGCTTGGCCTCTGATGCCCACAGCCCAGTCGGGTTTTGGGTTCAAGGTTGGTGCAAGGTTAATCCAAACCTTTTAGTACCTTTAAGGTTATTTGTTCATATCTGGGCCTGGGGTTTGATCACACCTCTTTCAGCTACCCCATTGTCATTATTACTGTGGATCTTAAAATTTCCAGCTTCTTTTAACTCCACCCACAGCATTTGACACTCCGAGCTTCAGAGACCTTGAATGCCACAGCTAGTTATGTCCTGTGCAGAAGAAAGATCTCCTTTCATGTATTTTGTTTACTTGCCATCACCTCCCTGTGACCCTAGTTCTTGCTTTGTAAAATTGCATAAGGAAGCAGAAGGCAATCGCACAGAAAACAGACCCTCCTCTCCCCAACTCATCATAGTATTAAAACAGTGCTTCTCAGGGTCTTCCACCAGCAAGTATGAAAATATTAATTATATTTATTACTTCATAAAATCTAAATGTGTGGCTGCATCTCTCATTGCACTGCTTTGAAGTCCCTTGGGTTCTGGTCCAAATATTGCTCTTTATATTTGAATGAGATGATTTCTTTGCTGTCTGGGGCAGTTTTACCTCCGGTTCTAAGGCCCAGGCAGTGTGTCAGGGACTCTCCCTTTAACATTCTGCCAAGCATCGTGTTTGCTTTCTGAAAATTTGTTTTTCACGGTGAGGAACATCATCTAAGTAACTCCAAAATAAGTCCAAACTATCTTCACTGTAGAATCTTTGGTCACTCTAGAGCCCAGCTGTTGACCGATGCAAGTTACAAGGGAAAAGTTATCATCCTGTGATACTCTCATGCATTTACAAGCTATGCTCCTGTGACAGGGAAATCTGTGAGCTGACTTTTTATACTAAGGTTAAAAGAAATCCAGGATGTGGCACTGAAAGTTGATCTGATGCTTTACTGATGTGTATTATTTCTCCCTTTCTGGAGTTAATTTTCACCTGCCATCAATCTGCCTCCTCACCCCAAATATTGGAGTCCACCTGGCATTCCTTTACATCATCTGTGTATGGGTTTCCCCCTCCCATCATACTAAGGCAAGTTAGCATCATGAGAAACCTTCCCAGGTTCTGCCACCTGACTTCAGATTTCGTGATGCCTGCAGAATTCACAAGTCCTGAAACTAGTCACGGTTGCCTCTTTATGCTGAAATTGGTAGTATTATCATTATGTATTGATTTATTTTCTAGCATTTTATTTGCCTACATGTGCCTGTGCGTGTGTAGGTGTGTACTTTAATGCACACTATGGTTGACCTGAAACAGGATATTAATTGCAAACTGGGAAATATTATGGAAGGCAGCATGACTTAGTGGTTAAATGTAGGATTTGGGTGTCATAACACATTCATGTAAATTACGACTTTCCCATTTACTAATTTTGCCTCCTTAGGCAAGTTACTTTTCTCTCCAAGGCCCAATTTCTCCTTCTTTAAAATAGTGATCATGATAGAACCTTTTCCATAGGGTTTTTGAGAGGATTTAATGAGATTCCACAAATAAATTCCTTAGCATAGTGCTTGGCAGGTATTAAATGCTCAGTAGATTTCACCTTTTATTCTTTATTTTGATAAAGATGTTAAGCAAGTGTTCAGGGAAGTTTCACCTTAAATAGAAATGTGGTTATATTGTTTAAAACAGAATTAACACTTACTTGGTATACATTTATTAAACATGTCTGGTACTTTGGATATAAATGAAAGGTCCCTGCCCTTAAGGAACCCAGAATATAGAGAGAAACAGTAACACAAAGGATGATAACACAACTGTGATGGGTATTGTGATAGCGGTATGGCCGAGATGCTATGAGAAAAAAGTGATACCTGTCCTGAGTGATGGGAAGAGGATGGCAAAAGGAAAAGCCTTCCTGGAAGAAGTAAGGTCTAGGCTGAGTCCTGAATGGTGGACAAGTCGAAGTTCACCAAGTGAAAGAACAGTTATTCTAGGCACAGAGGTAAGAAGAAGGATACCATCTTAAAAAAACAAAAATTAAACCACAACGTTAGATTATGACAAAGGAGCTGGACGTAATTTCTGCATGAATTTGTATGAATCAAAATCTGGTTAAAGACATAGATGCTCATTGGGCAGGTCTCAGGCAGCTCTCAGGCAGCTCTATAAAGACCTGCTTAACTTCTGCCCTTGCACAACAGTTCATAAAATGAGAGTGACTACTATTTACTTAATACCTACTCTAGGCCAAATGCTGAAGTTGGTTGCTTTATATCCAATGTCCTCTGAAAGCATATGATATTTTATTAGTTTTAAATCCTATTATAGTGAGCCATGCCACCACTGCAGAAACCATCCTGCAGAAAATGTAAGGAATGACAGAGTTCAAACACCAAATTCCCTTTACTCTGTCCAGGTGATCTTTATTATGAGGATTGGAGTTGTACCTGAAGAATTCCCTCCCTGCTCTTATCAAATAGTTAGTTTTTTGATTTGGTAATAGTCAGTAGTTTTAGGATTCAAAATAAAATTATTACGTGTCTGTGATTTTCCTGAATGTTAATAACCAAATTTGCAACTTGTTAAGAGCTGATGATTTTAAAGTATGGTGTTATCAAGCTACAAAATTTGAAATTTTATGTACCTTCCCCCTCAGCTGTCATTCATTCCCTCCCAGGGAACAGAGTAGGGTTAGGAAACAACATAGGGTTAGGGTTAGTGTAAACAGCTAAACTTCTTTAAGAGTTTCTGGACATGGGTGGCCTCCAGAGGAAGCCATAAAGGGTTGGCGCCCTTCTGCATGGTGGACCCTATGGAGCATTAGAGGAAAGAGACAAGGCAGCTAAGGGGCCCTCTCCTTCCTTTCTGTGGGACACAATCATCCAGATAGTGAAAGGCTGCCACCTTGAAATCGCGCTCTTTAATGAGAGTGTAGGTTCCTTAGGAAATGTAAATAGTCCTGCTAACCATGCCTGACCCCTCGTCAGACTTGCTCCTTTTGGATGTTAAAAGGCCTGTCAGGCTCAGAGATTGTTCCTGTATTCATCATCTGTGGAAAAAGGAAGTGTAGCTTGTTCCCAAGTATTCGCTCTCTAACGTGTACTTGCTTCCCGTGATCACAATGAATTTGCCAGTGCTAAGTACTTGTGCCCTGTCCAAAAGGTTTACTTGTGATGAATTGAGCTAATAAACATGTAACTGAATGATGCAGCTGCAGACTGACTGTCTCAGCAGGATGTACCTGCTTTTCCATATCCCTCTACTTTTTCCCCTTGTGCACTCAACATACCCACAGACCCAACACCTGTCAGTTTGGTAGCTGCTGGTTTGTCTTCTGAGGTCTGTATTGCCATGCCTCTTAAAGCAAAGGACGCTTAGAGAGAGATCTAAAATGAAGAGCAAATATGTAGCTCCCTGCCCCTTCTCAGAGAGGCCATCTGGGAAGTTGATTATAATACCCTTTTTGGCTGAACTTAGATTTGGCCTCAGAGTCCTTGTCAACTCCTCGCTCCAGACAGACTCTAGCAATGGACGAGAGTTGGCAGGCAAGATGAAACCTGTTGGTCTTTTGTGCCACCCACGTATTTTGCATTCTTACAATAGGGGAATCAAGTGAAATTGGGCAAGAAGAAGGCTTACATTCTTCCAAGGTTCTAAGAAGAAAAAAGTCTCTTTTATGTTTGTATGTGTATATATATTTGTTCATGTGTCTATTTATCTATTAATATGCATTTGAGGGAGAGAGAAATATTCGTTGGTTATAGACAGGCAAACAAAAATAACTGGGTATAGAATTTTCATAACCTATAATACATTCAGCGAGTAAATTGTAGGAAATAATGACTGTGGATTATTTTCCCCATTATCCACATTTATCATTTGTAGCTATGAAGTGCTCTTTAAAATGGTCTTTCTTGCAAAGGTAAAGGAACATTTTCTGTCTCCATGAAAAAAATGACCCTGCCAGTACCTGCCCAGGTTTATGGTCAGGAGCTATATAACCTTTTTTTACGGGATTTAAACACAGGGAATGTTTCACAGTGATTTCACTGTCACACGAAACCTAGGCAACATTTTGCTCTTTTCATCACTCTATGAGAAGTTCAAAGATGGATTAAGAGGAAAGTCCTTATATTCCCAGAGTCTGAAACTGCATGGAAGTGGATGGTTCTTCCTCCTTTGCTTTTGTGTTTCCTCCAAAGAGTAGGAGTAGAAAGCTGTCCATCTCTTCAGGTCATTTCAGTTTGCTGAGCATTTACAGAACATATTTCTGCGAAGTCCTAGGTGAACCGAGCATCTTATTTCAGGCACAGCATCTCTGTATTCTTCATTAGGTTCATTTACCAGCTACTCAGTTTTCAAGCAGGAGCATTTAAACTCTCAGTCTGAAGTTTTGAGTTAATTCAACCAAGGTCTATCAGGTAAAATAAAAATACTATTTTCTCTTTCCTCGTTGGACGATCATTTTCTTGCCTTGAGAACAGCCATATTACATTATTTTAATATTTTTCTAAAAAAAAAATTGCAGTAGTTCCAGCCATTTCCACTTTCCCCCTAAAATACTTTGTAAAATGAATTGAGAATGGTGAAATATGTCATCCCTGTGATAGAGATTTTTTGAGACTTTTGCTTTATCTCTTATTGTTCAAACTGTATCATGTTTACAAATAATATTAAACAAAAGATGGTTTTTCCATAATGTTTAGTAAGCAGCTGTCTGAATTTCAATAGCTTTTTGGTATACTATTCTGGAAGAACAGATTGTTTTGAAAAAATAATATTTGCCAATATCTTGTATTGGGAAGTGATTTTTCATCTGGTCCCATTGTCACACCCTATTGATGAAAATTACAGCCATTTTGAAAAACATTTTCTGTTGTTTGGCTTCTTAGATATTTTTGGTTGAGTTTATTATGATTCCATACAAATTCCTACACATCAAAAGTATTAGCTTGGAAGTTTAAGGCTGAGAGGCAACCATTAGTATCTCTTGTCAAATTATGAAAGGACGTTCTTTAGAAAGTCAATCTGAAAGCTGCCACACATTCAAACATGTCCTTTCAGCCAATTTAAATAGTCTCAGAACAAATTTAATGTCCCTCCTTGCCCTACAATGTCTGGAAAGCTGACAGTGACATTGATTTCAGAGAGAAAAAGAAGGAACGAGCATTTGGGAAACCTTTTATTCTTGCTCCTTGGCTACATCAGAGAATTCAGAAGATGCAAAGCTAGTGACTGGGAGGAAGATGAAGTGGATGGAAGACGTGAAACTATAAGAATCTTGCTCTGTCTCTGATTGTGGAAACTTATAGAGCCAATCACAGACCTGCCTCAGGGACTAAAAATTAGCATTTGTGTCAGACAAATACTGGATGATACTTTTTTATATGATGAAAGATTTGCATGTAGTCCTTCCCTGCATGTTCAGTGTTTTAGTCTAACTCTGAGAAGAAACTTAGCAGCAACATACTTTCTCTATGTTCATCTTTACATCTCCATCTCTACTCCTCCCCCCAAATAAAATATTTTGGTTAGCACAGTGCTACTGCAGTGGAAGCAGTAGCACTAACAATATCTGGGCTGCTAGCCCCTCCCCTCAGAGCATATCAGGTGGAATATTTAGGAAAAATAAAGTTTTTATTCTGACTGAAGTCAAGTGGAGTTTTAGTACACTTGGTGGTAACTACCTTTCAGAGCTCGTTTTCATGTTGGAATTATATCCTAATCCTAAAGTTAGTGAATAAGCCAAAAAAAAAAAAAAAAAACGCATATCAACAAATTTACTTTTTGAAAAACCCTCAAATTCCAAGACTTTGCTGTTCTGATTGGCACTTGCACCCTCACATGAGCTGAGCCACCTCCAGACAAGTAGGTATGATCAATTCGTATCACCTAGCCCCAGTCGATCTGCCAGCTGAGGACAGCCACACGAACCAAGGCAAGACCAGCAGAACGACCACCAGCTGAGCCCAGCCCAAACTGCTGGTCCTGCATCAATAGATGGTACCTCTCTGAAACCACTAGTTTGGGGGATGATTTGTTGCACAGAAATAGATTACTGATATAGTGAATTCTCATGGATTTTTAAGAAGCTAACTCCCCCCCTCCCTTCCTTCTTCCTTCCTTCCTTTCTTTTTTTCTTTCCTGTTTTACATCTCATATGACAGTATATTTGGGGGCAGACAGTCAAGGACTGGACTGATGATGTCATCAAGCATATTTGTATCTTTAGCATCTTGGCTTCTTTCCCTGGCAAGAGGGCCTCCCTACCCTCAGGCCTCACATCTGCGCTTAGGGCAGGAAAAAGAGAAAATGGCTTCGCCATTTGCTCCAGTTCTACTCCTTAGGAAAGCAGAACTTCTCCAACATCCCTACCAGACTTCTGTTACAGGAATGGGACATGCGGCTACTGAGAGCTGCCAGGGCAGCTGGGAAGTGAGTACTTGGCTCTTCAGCTCCTTCGGTGGATGCAGAGAAATGGGCTTGGGAATGGCTGCTGTATTAGCTAGCAAACAGTGTCAGATACATTTCCTTTCTCCTCACACTGTTTTAACTTCTCAGTATTACATGAAACCCTAGAAAAGGAACCAGATAAAGCTGGATTCATATCTATTCACCAGTTAGGTAATACTAACCAAGCCTCAGTTTCCTTATCTGTAAAATGTGAAACATTACTTCATACCTCAAAAATGTATTTTGAATATTGAATTATAATATGAATAATTGTGTAGAGAAGTGATATTCTTTATAATGTCTGAGATTTAGGTAAATTTTCTACTTGCCAATATTTTGATACATAAGGAAATATGGCTTTGGATGATCAAACAGGTACAGACTGGCTTTCATTTCATCGTGTCTTTCTAGTCAGAGTCAAAATATCCCTGATAAACAAATTTGACGTTAGATCCTGAACTTATTTTAACTTTCTGTAAAAATAGTTTAGAGATGGAAATAGTGAAAAATGGTTGTTTTACCCCATTTGGTATGTAAATTTAGCAGTCTGACATGCAGCATGAAGAGACAAGAGTTATGGACAATTTGGAATGCTAAATTATGAGGTAAAGTTATGGGACATGATAGAATCAGAAACCCCTCAGATAAGCAGCCATTTCTCCTGACAAACTTTCTTTCAACCCTGCCCAGACGTTGGCGAGTTGATATTACTGGACTTCTTTGACATCAGAGATGACAGGTCATTAGTGTTGACTGAAAAAAATATGCACAATGTGAGAGTTGGGAGTTAAGTTTTATTGGGAGCAAAATGAGGAATATAGGCCGGGAGACAGCATTTCACATAGCTCTCAGAAACTGCTCCAAAGAGGCAGGGGGGAAGGTCAGTATATATGTGATTTTGGTGAAGGGGGAGCACATGCAGTGAAGCACACATTTGTGCACAGGGTTACTGCTAGTCTCATGAAGGTTACTGCTAGTCACAAGGAGCAGTTGTCACCATGAAAGTTTTTAGTGCTTTTCTAAATATGAGGAGATGCAAGAATTGGGCTCATAAAATCTCCTCCTGAAAATATATAACTATCTGAATTCCTGTTCTGCCAGTTTTTTTTCCAGAGCACAGAGTGCCTCATTCCTGATCTCCACACTGAACTCCTTTCAGGGGGTGTTGAAGGTCAGTGGTTGCAGCAGCTTGTGATTTAATTCTTGTAGAGCCAGATGGCAAGTGCCAACCTTCAGATGGCACCAGTGATCCTAGAGGATTCATGAACCAAAGAGCCTCTGTCTTAATTTACAATGACTCAGAATCTTAGGAATCATGATTAAGAAGGGGGAAGGTGTATTATTCAGGCTTTCCTGTGGTAACAAACATAAATCTCAGCAACTTAACATAATGCATGTTTTTTCTTGCTCATACAAATTTCTGTGCAGTTCCATTGATTTCCCCAAGGATGCTCTCTTCCAGTCAGTGACTCAGGGCTCCAGGCAGCTTCTATCTTGTGGCAGAACTATCTGAGCACGTGGCCCTCACGGGCACAGGTAAATAAGTGATCAGAGATGGAGGAGGCACACCAGCTTTAATTGTTTTGGTCTGGAAGGGGCACTTGTTACTTCTTATCTCCATCTATTATTTAAAATTTTCACACAGCCCAACACACCTCCAAGGGGGGCTGGAAAATTTAGAAAAATGTGGATATTTTTTGAGCAGTACATTTTCTTTGCCACAGAGGAAACTGGTTTCTTGGTAACTTTGAGGTTTAAATTAAGGGAGATAATATTTGTAAAATACCTAATAGAATATCTGGCTCCATGAAGGCTGAGACCATATCTATTCTGTTCACTTCTAGATGCCAAACACTGGGCACAGTGTTTGGCAAATAATAGGGACTATGGAATGAATGAATGAACAAATAAACAGACAAGTACTGACTTGCTTTCTTTCAACCATAGTTTATCATCTTTGAGTGTAGATAAGAAAACTTGTCTTCTTAGATTAGTACAATGTCCAGCACATAGTATATACTCAATATATATTTGCTGATGATGAGGTTGATGACAGACAGACAAGGCTCACAGTTCATGATCTAACTATGATGGCACTGAGTGATTTTTCTTTTCCTTTCAACAAGGGTTAACATTTTCAATAGGATGGATTGTATCTCCCTCTGGCAGTACATTTTAGAAGTATAATCTTGAAAAAAAACCTCTGTTCAACTTCAAAATACCAGGACAGATGTTCCTCATGTAATGCATGGAGCTGAAGGCATTTAACGTAACTGTACCGTCCAGAGCACATTGCTTTTCTTTCTTAAACAACATAAATTTGCTGAGCTAGTCCTTCGAGAACTATGATTTGTTGACATGAATTCAACATGATCCCAACCTGCATTGTAAGAATGTTTTGATTCCTTTGCCAACTTTTATTCCTCTGCCAAGTTTTGTGGAACATGCTTTTGGTCTTGGCACTCTCCTGTGTACTAGCTATTCTATTTCTTATCATTTCTAGAGAGAGACATTAATTATTTTCCTCTGCACTTCTGGGAGTCATACACATGATATTATTACTGGACAACATCAGTAGATTGTCTCCCTGAGACATGTTAAGTTGGGGTAGTACCAAGTGCTTCTGCAAGCTGGAGACTGGGTCTAAGTGGACCACTGTCAGCTGGAGTTTTTTAAGTTTGTCATTTCACCCAATAGCAGCAAACAAGTAGAGTGGAGTGCTTATTTGTCCATGAAGACGTAAGAATGTCTTTCCATTTTTATTCACAAGAAGTGCTTTCTTGATGAAAATTCTAGGTGGATGAGAAACTTGAATCTTTCCCCAGAGGGAGAAACAGACTTGAAATACCGAGAAACATGAATTGGAGAACATCTTAGTGTATAAGCATTTGGTACTAATGCTATGATCTGCTATGATGTGCTGTTCATTTGGCAAATGAAGAAATGATGTGGGTTTTATAAACAGAGAACTCTCAATCTGGCCACAAAATTGTGTTATAAAGTTTGAGACTTGTTTGTTGGCTTTTTAAAAAGTGTATTCATTTATTCAGTAGTTATTTATTAGGTCCATACTACATGCCAGGCATTGTTCTAGGGGCTGTGGATACAGCAGTGACCAAAACATTAAAACAAAACAAAATAAAGCAAACAAAAACCATCCGACCCTTGGGGAGAGTTTAGGAAAATTGTCTGAAGTCACACAGCTCTTAAGAAAGAGAATTGGGGCTCAAACTACCAGTCTGACATGTAGCCCATGCTTTTCACTACCAAGCTGTGGTCCTTCCTAGTTTTTTCTTAATTAATAAACCTTACTTTTAGAGCAGTTTTAAGTTTCGGGAAAAATTGAGCAGAAAGTACAGAGAGCTACAATATAATACACAACTGTCCCACACGTTTGTTGATCTTTGATGCAGAAAATAGAAAATGGATCAAATATGAGTATACCTAATGCATGCCCCCTCTTTCTCTGCAGTCATGTTACAATAGCGTTAACTGAAAATTGTCCTAGTCCTAGGTTATTCATTCATTTATCCAACAATTAATTATAGAGCCTCTTTCATGTGTTAGGATGCTCAAATGGCAATGAATAGACAGACATGGTCCCTGCCCTTACAGAGGTTATGGTAGAATGTAAGCCCTGACGCAAATAATATCAAAAATGAGTATAAAATTACAAAAGACAGAGACTTTAAAAGACAATGTAGCATATAGCACATGGAACACTACTCAATAATCTGTAATAACATATATGGGAAAAGAATCTGAAAAAGAATAGATATATATATTGATGCTTGTATAACTGAATCACTTTGCTGTACACCTGAAACTAATACAACATTGTAAAGCAACTATACTCTAATAAAAAATAAATTAAAAAAGACAATGTGGCACACAATTTTAGATTGGGGATTTGTACAAGTCCTATCTGAGATAATAATATTTAAATGGCACCTGAAGGATGAGTAAGAGTTTGCCTTGCAAAGAGAGGAGAGGGTATTTCAGGGAAGGGGATCAACAAAACAAAGTTACTGACAAGGCTAAGAATGTGGATCTTTCTAATACAAAGGAGCTGAATTGGTAATGGAAAGAGAACATGACTGGCCTGAGAGATAGGAGGAAAGCCAGGAGACTTTGTTGTCCTAAAGTCAAAAGAAAGCATGATCACATAAGGTCAAGTAAGTTTAAGATTAAAAAATGTCCACTGATTGGAGGCTGTTGGTGACCTTTCATTTTTTGATATCAGCATTAGCACAAGGGTTGTTTTAAATGTTTTTTTAAAAAAAATTTTCAAGTGCATGTTTTCTTATCAAGAGCAATGTCCTCAGGTTTAGGGTAAAGAAGTGTCTTTGAAGTGGGCTAATTTATGAAGGTGAGAAAGTGGTCAGAGTGCAAAGATAACACTCATGAGCAGCTTGCAAAGAGAGGACAGTAACCAGAGAGGAGATGGCATGGAGGGAACTCTTTTTTTTTTTTTTTTTTTTAAGTTGACACCAATTGGAGCAAGTTAAAATGCTGATTTTAGAGAACTGAGAACGAGAGAGAGAGCACAGAGGGCAAGGGGGCTAAAAATGCAAGTTGGGGGATAACTGAGGCAGCAGGAAGGTAAGACTCTGGGCACCCGTAGAGGGACCGGCTTTTGCTAGTGAGAGCCTCCCTTCCTCCAAGGTTACTGGAGGAAAAAGGGAAAAGTAAAGATTTAACTTAGTTAATAGATTTTATAGCAATATTAATTATATTCTTTAAGAATTATGAAGCAAGAAATTGGTGTGGAGCTGAGAGAGATAGGGTGGGAAGTGGGGAGGAGAAAGTCCAAGTATCTGAAGGTAGTGAGGGTGGTGGACAGAGACCTCATTAGAGAAATACTGTGAAGAATGCCAAGCAGTGCCAAGTGGCTGTTTGAGCAGGTAACCAAGAAATTATAGTGATGTCAGCAAATTTGAATCAGATTTCAGTGGACCTAGACACAAAATGTTAGTAGCCTACATAAAGTTTATCTCTCAGATTACTTGGTATTAAGTCCAGTCTGGTACAGCGGGGCCTGAACCCCTCTGTTTGGTGCTCTGTTTTTCTCCATCTTGTGACTTCCATTTCATGGTCCAAAAGTGTGTTCCATTCCAAGCAGGAAGGGAAAAGGAACAGAAAGAG
>NW_006787659.1:557189-562870 GCF_000442215.2 Lipotes vexillifer | reverse complement strand
AGAAAGAGTGTATCCATTCCCCATTTAAGTTT
Organism: Lipotes vexillifer; assembly: GCF_000442215.2. Classification (NCBI taxonomy): domain Eukaryota; kingdom Metazoa; phylum Chordata; class Mammalia; order Artiodactyla; family Lipotidae; genus Lipotes; species Lipotes vexillifer. Next base: position 562,838 of record NW_006787659.1, on the reverse strand, counting down.
GTTGTCAGAGAGTGGATGATTGAACGGATGCCTTCAGAGACAGCAGTTTCCAGTGCTGAAAGCCTAGAATCTGACTCTGGAAGCGGGGTAGCTGAAGTGACATGCGGAAAAGTCACTGGAGACAAGGGAACCAAGGATCAAGGAAACCACATGAGATGGGTCATTCACATGGACTATGAGGTTTCCATCAATGGCAGATTTCGAGGAATAAAGCAAGAAAGAGAACTCAGAGCCCAGATCTTTGACGAATGAAGGGGAGAAACCATGCAGATGGTAGAAAGGCAGAGTGGGACCAGGAGTATTTACAAGATAGTGAATATAAAAATGATGAATGTACTCTAAGCTTACTAAGGAGGTAAAACACAGTGGCGAGCAGCCTGATAGTTAAGAAGGAAGTGGTACCAGTGGATCAAGGATATTGATGAGGTAGAGTTGCTAGAGCAGATGGTCTAGAAAATAGGAAGCTACCATCTTTTCTAAAAGAAACTTAGCTCTTATTGTGAAGGAAATGGACATAGTTGTTATCCAAATAAACACTCCAGTGCATGTTAGTACAGCTTGAGCCTGGAGGATAAAACATTATTTTGAAATTTGTTATCATATACATTAATAAGTATTTGTCTATGGCCCAAACATAAGAAAAATAAATTTTTTTTGATTTGTAACACACATTCTAATCATATTATTTTGGATAATTCTTAAAATTTGAAGCATCTAAGTCTTGTTCTGGTTATCCTCATAAATTTGGCCTTTATCTTACTTCAATGCTTTATTTAAATTATAAAATAAAGTATGCATATAGTATAAAAATGTCCCAACAAAACAGAAGCTTATAAAAATAAAAGCCAAAAAGTCTTCCTGTCTTGACTTTTCCACTTTTAATGCCACTCCTTAGAGACAATTGTCTTTAAATCTTTCCAGGGACTCCTTGGTGGTTAAGTCAATCATTTGAAATAATGTACTAATTTGTAATTTTTAAAAAACTTATCTTTCTGTAGTGTTATGGACTGAAAGTTTGTTTCCTCCCAAAATTTATATGTTGAGGCTCTAACCTGTAATGTGATGGTATTTGGAGGTGGGGCCTTTGGAAGGTAATCAGGTTTAGATGAGGTCATGAGGATGGAGTCCCCATGATGGGATTAGTGCCCTTAGAAGAAGAGAAAGAGACACAGCTTCTTCCCTCTCTCTGTCAAGTGAGGGTACAGTGAGAAGGTGGCCATCTGAAAGTCAGAAAGAAGGCACTCACCAAGAACTGATTCTGCTGCTACCTTGATATTTAACTCAGCCTCTATAACTGTGAGAAAGAATTATGTGGTATTTAAACCACCCAGTGTATGATATTTTGTTATAGCAGCTTGAGCTAAACTATAAAGTTTCTGCTGATTTCCTGATATGAAATATTTGAAACTTTACAGTTACAATTCTGATATATTCTCTCTGCTTCTTGAGTTTGATTTTGTTATTGATATTATTGTTTTGACAATTTAAATTAACATACTTAGCTCTCTATTTCTTGATCCTAAACTTTGGACAGTCCTGCTAGGTAATATAAGGATGTTGTTTTACAAACTTATAGCCCTGTATTATGCCTCCCTGACCTTGTTTCTCTCCTCTTCTTCCTTCTCCTACCTCCAGGCTTAACATTTCAAGACTTGTGTATTTTACATTTTGTTCTATGATTATAATTAAATTCTTCAATGCTTTGTCCATAAGTTGATATTATACTTTGAAAATTTTTATCAATATAGTTTATAACATTTTGATTAATATTATTTACTTCAGAATCAAAGTGGAAAATAGAATGTCTGATTCTAAGAGAATGTGTCAAATGTGTATTCTTTATTCTTACATTCCATCAGTTACTCAAAATAAAACTTCGTCTTTGTTTAAAATTTGACTTGTCTTTCAAGCTTTTTGTCTAGTTTCTAATAGTCGTGGAACTGTAGTTGATAGAGAACATATGCCTTCATCTTATTACCACGTACATGGAATGGAGTCTGTTTTCTTCTCGAAGGCATTCTTTGCACATACTTACTGCTATTCTTTGATTATTTACTGTTGTTTTTTATTTCACTCCCAAAGTCATCTATTGTTTCTAAGCTACGATGATTTTTTTTCTTGGATTCCTCTCTCAGTTTGCTGGAATAGATTTTCAAGCTTTTTAGTTTTGTTTTTTGCTTTGTTTTGTTTAAAGAAGAGGTGGAAAGTCATTTCCAGAATTCTTCCATGTCATCCTTAATCTATACTTTTTAATCCTCCACTTGAAATGTTGATGATGAGAAAGGATTTTGATGCCATTTTGATCCTTATTCCTTTGTAGACGACATGCTTTTCTTTTGGGGAAGATTTAGGATATACTCCCAGTGGAATGTGGAAATCTCATCAAAATGTGTATACTTGAAACTTTTTTCATTGGTTCTAAAGACTGGAGGTAAATTTTCTTCAATTTTTAAAAAAAATTCTCCCTCCATTGTCTTTATTATCTTATCTTTGTACAATTTTTAGATTCGGTTTGGACATTGTTGAATCTATCTTCCATATCACTTAATGTTCTTTTAATATTTCCCATCTCTGTCTTTTTGGACTATATTCTTGGGGTTTTCTTTGAATTTATTTTATATATTATTAACATGTCCTGTATGTATGTCCATTCTGTTATGTAGTCTCTCTAGTCAACATTCTATTTTGTAATCATTTTATTGACTTCCAAAATCCCTTTCTTGCTATTTAATTGATCCTTTTTTTTTTTATAGTTGCTTGTCTTGTTATGGATGACTTTTTCCTTAAATTTCTCAGAGGACAATAAACAACGTTTTTTTAAAAATTAGAAGGTACATTATTTCTATGTCCTCTGGGTCAGTGTTTTTATTCTCTACTTTGATCTTTCTCTTTGAAGTTGTGAATTTTCTTCAAACACCAAGTGAACTTTGATTAGCTACTCATCTTTACCAATGAAGAACTGCATTGATTTGTGTAGATAGGTGGCCTGCATTTCTTTTACAGTTGTGGAGCTGTTGTCCCAAAAGTCTTATGCTTTGAAAGGGAAGACTGATTCTATACAAGGATAAAGGCCCTGTCCTTGTACACATTTCCCTTTAGGATATGTGGACAGGACGTATATAGGCAGGCCTAGGGCTACCACTGTTACTAAGCTAAAGATCATTGTATTTTGAGATTTTATCGGTTAGAATTCTTAGGTACAGAACAAAGAATCTACTACAGTTAGTTTAATCAAGGAGGGATTTATTGAAAGATTAAATAATTCATGCAGTTGTTGAGAGAGTTGGAAAATCAGTTTCTAGAAGAAACTGCTGTTGGAAAAAAAAAAAAAAAAAGAACAAAAAAACGTTTTCCAGAAACTCATTGAAGAACTGGCCTAATTAGGGAGCTACTGGGCCATAGAGCACTGTCCCTGTGCTGCCACTTCAGCAGCTGGACAGATGCCCTGTCTGCTGGCTACTTCATGTAGCCAAATCAAACTCTTGTGTAGATACAGCTGACTGGGGGAGCTAGTCATATGTCTACATTCTGGTTGCAACAGAGGGTAGGAAATAAGGGCTTTAAACAGTATACCTCAGGAAACAGTATTCACAATGTGGTGGATCATCAAAAGCAGAGTGAGTACTCAGAAAGCAGTCTTAAATGTCCTAGATCCTCCATGTGGGGAAGCACACTTGGGTTTATTTCTATCTCCTGATCCAATAGCCTTTCCTTTTTCACCCCACTGATCCCATGGCATTGTACTTGTTTAATATCTTTCTCTTGTCCTAAAATACACACTAACAGACTCTTTACAAATAAATCTTTCTTATTAGAGATCCCTACCTGAGGCTCAAGATGGGATTTATTGCTGTAGCCAACTGAACAGAATATGAAATTGAAGGGGCTGCCCAGCCCCACCTGTGCACAGCATGCCCTTTAACTAATTAAACTAATTAACTAATTATCCTAATTTCCACCCCCAGTTTACTTGTACTCCTGTACCTGCTGGGCCTTTGGGGGGCTCCACAGGAAGCACTACACCCACCTCCATTGCAACCTCTTCTGTTTCCTCTGATCTGACCTATGCATCAATAAGACCCATCTAACTATTATCTTACAGAGATTTGTCAAAATTTCTTGTTTGCTGATTTCATTCTTCCATTTTTATGTTATTGTGGATACATTTTACATACCTTTATTATTTTATTGGAACTTTGGAAGGAATTGGAGTTAAATGGAAGTATTGAGTTATCTATTTTGTTACAAAGTTTAGTCCATGTTTTAGAAAAAGGAAAAACAAACAAATCCTCATAACTAGTTAGCCTCTCTGCCCCCTACCCCATGTTTCCCTCTACATTGCCTATCAGGGATTGGTAAACACTCTCTATAAAGGGTCAAAAGCAAGTGTTTCAGGCTCTGTTGGCACTATGGGCTCTGTTGCAACTGCTCAAATCTGCTGTTATAGGGCAAAAGCCACCACAGCAATACATGAAGAAATAGGCATGGCTATATTCCAATGAAACTTGACTTACAAGGATAAATGACAGGCTGGGTTTGGCCAGCAGACCATAGTTTGTTCACCCTGGTTCACATGGAGGATCCTGAGGGTTGCATTTGTCTTTCATAATCATTCATGTGATTAACTCAATGCTTGAACTTTCAGTTTCTCATCGTCCATAGATGGTAAAGATACATTAATTGGGAAAGTGTAGGTTTGACAACACATCATGCTATCCATTAACAACTTTGTTTTACTATTTCCTTGCACCAGTGAATGAATTTCCAGCAGGCCTTTTTGTGACTTTGCTCTTCATAACATGAAAGCAGAATTTAAAGAGGGATTTTCTGGTTTATATCGCCCTGATAACAGAAATAATTTTCAGAATTAGCAAGTTTACATGTAAAGGAGAAGAAAGGTAAAATCTCCAAAATTAACTTAGAGAACCAGAGTAATGATGTTGCATCCATACCTGGTAAGTCAGTCGATGAGGAGAGCACAACATTTTCACCTGAGTTTTCACTTAAATGGAAACCATGTTAAAATTTGGAGGCAGGAAGAAGGCATAAATGTGGAGAGTAGGTATAATCTAAAGTATTTTGAAGTTTAAATGGATCAGAAAATTGCTGAAAACATATTTCCCCACACATTTACTAAGGTGGATTTGTGATGGAAGCAGATTCTATTTCCCTCTTTCATTTAATCCATGCAATGCTTCAACACCAATCAAAATCCCTTTAACTCAGATGTCCAGCTTGACATTTGTCTATGCAAACTAGGGAGAGAAAATTGAGCTCTGAAGTTGTCTTGGAGAGAGCAGTGAACTAGACAGGGAGAGTGCTAATCCTCCAAGTGCAGGAAATGTCCACCTTCCGTGGGTCTGATTCTGCACGCTTGCCCTGTCGCTTCTACTGCAATTGACATCTGCTCTCTTTGGCGCTGCTTTTGAATGAGGGGGTCTGTTCTCATCCCTTCCACTGGGGCACCACGCCAGCATTGCAGCCAGCACCCCTCTTTCAAACATCCCTAATAACTTCCCAACTGGTAACTCCAATGGTCTGGATTCATCTTTTTGATGACCATGTGGCGTGTGACATTTTCCTTTACAAACCCAAATCTTTGATTCCTAAGTGCTTCTGTTTCTTGTTTTCTTCCTAAACTTTCTTTTC
>NW_006787659.1:553652-557060 GCF_000442215.2 Lipotes vexillifer | reverse complement strand
TTTCCCTACTGTTCCCATTCTTTTAATAAAAGAGTTTTTGCCACAGTGCAATGCCATTGAGAGACTACTGTCTCTCAGTAGGGTTAGGGTTAGGGTTGCATAGTGATTCCAAGTATAGGTACTTGAGCTGGATGGCATGGATTCAAATCCCAGCTCAGCCACTTACTAGCTGTATGACCTTGGGCAGGTCCCTTAACCCCTCTCTGCCTCAGTTTCTTCATCTTTCAAATGGGGCTAATAATAGTATTGACCTCATTGGATATATGAAGATTTACTGAGTACAAGTGTGTAAAACAGAGTTGCTCAAACTATAACCTGCATACAGCTCAAAGAAGAATCTTGATAAAAGGAAGATTCTGATTCAGTAGTTCAGGGGTGGGGCCTGAGAGTCTGTATTTCTGACATGTTCCCAGGTGACATGGGTGCAGCTGGTCTTACTACATATGTGAGGAATAAGGAGGAAAAGGGCTTAAAAACCAAGTCGGGCACATGGAAGTGCTGGCACCCTTGCCATCAAAATCACATTCCTCTTTACTAGACACGTTCTCTTCTTGATCTCATGCATTTCATTAGCAACCTCCTGGAAGAATGAAAGCTTGACAAGTGCAGAGATCTTATTTGTCTTATTCTATCTAGATGTTCAATAAATATTTGTTGGAAAAAGAGGAAGAGAAGGAGGGAGGAAGGGAAGGAAGTAGGGTAGAGTAATATCCTACATGAATAACTCTCAGTTTTTGTCACCAGATCTGACTTCTCTTTACAGTTCTACTGACTCTGCTGAATGTCTCTATCTGGAAGTCCTCTGGGCAACCCATATTCAACCCCTACAAAACAGACCCCACGTCTGCTCCAGTCTTCCCTTTCCTTCCCTCTTTTCTCCATATCTGTGACTCTCTTCTATTTTGTTTCTCTCCCCTCCCACATTTTTTCTGTTTTTGTTTTGTGATTGCCATTTTCTCTAAAAGGAAAGGCCTAAACCCATCTCCACCTGTCATGATGGCATATACCCTTCATCTCACACCCCACCTCCCCTATGGAGCCATGTAGTAGGCGCCAACAACACTGCAGATGGCTCCTCTCTTAGAGCCCGAGTCTAACTGATTGTTTTGGAGGCTATTCGTGCTTCCCCATTTCAGTCCTGCAGGTTCTGCATTTATTAGTCTTGACATATCCCGGTACCATCTCTATGATTATCACTTTTGTCAAAAATATATATGCACATAAGTTTAAAGAGAAAAAAGGGCTAAAAGTCTGTAGATAATCCCTAAAATTGAAAACGAGAAGTGGCAGTAGGAACAAAAGAATCCTTTCTTGAACAGACATGCATACTTCCTATTCCTTGGAGGTAACAACTCTCAACTCCTTCAGTGGGTTCTTTGTTTTTACCCCAACTTCACTCAGTGACACACTTACATTGCTGTTCCTTTTTTTAATTTTTAGCATTCTGTATAAACTCTTCAGTTTGGAAAGTGAAGATTAATTCTCTTACCCATCCTACCTCTGTCAGACAGGGCCACTTCCCATCTCTCCAGTGTAGACAGCTCATGGTTTGGATTAGATGTCAATTTAGTATTTGTATTGTTTTGACAGCTGAGCCTATACTTCCTTCCTTTTGTGTACAATCATTTACTTTCCCCAGAGTTAATAATTGTGGGTTTTTCCTCCTACTTGCTTAATAATTTATGTACCACTAACTCAGCTCCCCAAAGCCACCCAGTTAGGAGCTATCTTCTCAGTGTATTGGGCTCTATATTAATTTCATCTTGATTAAGACATCTCTCCCAGAGTCCTTCTACTGCTTCATTCTATATGGCTTGCTCTTTACTGAAAGCTATTGTCATGGGCTCCCCATTACCATCATTTTGAGAATTTCCTTTATGTTTCTCTAGTGATGAATCTCCTGTTTCTAGGATCCTGGGTCTTTCCCATTTTTAATTTACTTCCTTGTTTTTAAGAAATACAACTTTCATCATCTTTGAGGCAAAGAGCACATGTGAGGTAAATTTTTTGCAGTAATGCATATCTGAAATTATTTTTTTCTATATCATACTTGATTGATAATTTGGTTGAATATAAAATTCTACGTTGCAAATAATGTATCTTGGAATTTTGAAGGCATTACTCCATTGTATTCTGGCTTCTGTGCTTCAATTTAAAAATCTGATGCTGTTTTGATTCTTGACCACTTATATGCTAACTTTTTTTCTTGATTTTAGGATTTTGATTTTTTTCACATTGTCACAGGTGTGCTCTGAAAAATTGGTGCCCCTTTAAATTTGGAATTCTAAGTTACTCATTTCTGAAAATATTTTTTGGTTGATATTTTCTTCCCATTCTGCTTAAATTCAGTTTTTCTCTTTGGAACTACTGTTATTCAGATGTTCAGTCTTCCGGATTCATTCTCTAAACGTTTTATATTTTTCTTTCATATTTTCCTTTTTCCATCTTCTATATTCTGGGAGATATCCTTATCTTTTTCTTCCACCTTTTCTTTGAGGTTTTAATTTCTGTTAGCAAATCTTTTAGTTTTTAAAAGTTCATTTTTGTACTTTGTTCTTTTTATATCATTCAGTTCTTGATTCATGAAAAACTATTCACTATTTACTCTCTAAAAAAATACTAACAATATTTGTGAAATTTTCTTCTCATGCATCATTTCTGCTTCCCCCAAATTCCTTGTTTTCCTGTGTATTTTAGTTTCTGTTTTGCACATTAGTGTTGCTTTTTTGTCCCCCCTCCCCCGCAAATATCTGGCTATCCTTCCTTATCTGCTCAAACTAAGGAGTATGGTACCAGGGATGGTTGAAAATTCTTATGTGCAAATTATAATTTTCGAACTTGGGTTGGCCAGGCTGTTTTAATTAGGGCATCCCCAAGATCATTACCAGTTTGATTAGAATCACTAAAGAAGAATCTTGCAGTCTTTTGTAATCTCAGCATTCATATGTAAACTTTTATTTGTTTCCAGAGTATCTCTACTGTTAGCTCTGCCTCACTGCTCATAGACATATTTATTTACTCTTTTGGGACCCAGATACTCCAGTCTTTTGCAGGGTGGGGCAGTTGCCTGGCTATGCAACGTGTAAGAAAGAATCTGGGCACCAGAGTTCTTCTTGAGCAAAATTACAGTACATTCTTCAGTTTTTTTTCCTACTGTCACTCCCTCTTATAGAAGTTTCCATACAGCCCACTCCTAACTTGTGGGAGTTCTGTAGTGAAAAGGGGTGTGTTTCCTAGCTTCCTTCAGCTTTCCCAGGACCAGGTAAGCAAGCTTCCCCTACCTAGTTCTTCTGATTTCAAAATATCACATTACATTGCTGTTGTCCCCTCTTCACTTCCTTTTGTCCTTGTTGGTTTGTTCTTTTAAAACATTTATTTGCCATCATTTTATTGGAGTTTTGGGAAAGA
>NW_006787659.1:541430-553638 GCF_000442215.2 Lipotes vexillifer | reverse complement strand
GTGCATCTAAATCAACTTGTCTAACCCTCCCCCAAGCCATTTTTTAAAAAACGTACATATCCGCTTTCATTGCATCTTAAGCAATATTTGTGAAATAATGTTTTTTTCTGTGTATCTGTTTTCCTTATGCACAGAAAATAAGCACACAACATATTTTTAATTGTGCATATAAAGCCCAAGATTATTTTGTGAATTTCTAATTTTAAGCATAACATATTTGAGAAGTACTATGCAGTATTGCACAGCATGGAGTTGACATTCCTTAGACATTTGTTTATTTGAAGAATTAATGGTCCCTGAGCATACTTTAGAATAATTGTTTTTAATAGCATATTTTATGCAATATTTTCTAATGTGACTTGTATGTGTGTGTGTGTGTGTGTTTAGCAGCTGATCATTCAGCCACTTAATGGAAGCAGCCCTACAGACTGTGTACCCCCAGGAACAATTCCCCACTGCTGAGTTACCATATCACCCAGCAGGGTCAAGTCCCTGGCAGTGGCATTAGTATCATCATTATTTTCCAGAATATTACCATCTGCTCATTTGATCCATTCACCTCCTATTGTACCTCATAAAAGAAACGTCCGGTTATAGAGACAGAAACACTGTGGAGCTAAGCAGAGGAAAATATGTTCGATACACACTTTGATTTGGGAACAGGGGTTAATGCTTCTCTTATTTTCTTTCTCTTTCCTAAATAGTCCATTAACTTTCCTGAAGGGAGATTGTAGCTTATCCAGATAAATGAAATGGTCCTGGTCCTATTTATTTATTTATTGCTGGTAACAGGTTAAGATAAATCAATTATCATTCAAATTAGTTACTTCTTTGTGTCCACCAAGAGTAGAAAAAATAAACAAGCTCATAGCTGGTTAAATTCATGTAATTTCTCTTCCCACACAGGTAAGTTGGCTCTTTAGCCCATCGTTGTAACACCTTGAAATGATGTAATTTTTTAAATTGGTCATATTGACATTTACATGAGGTTGTAGAGTCTGAAAAATTATGTGACTTGGTGGTTTACCTGAATTATTTATGCAGATACGTTTCTGTATTTCTCATCACTTTATGATAATAGTAATACTCAGAGTATATGCTATTTTGCAGACTTTGTCTTGAGAACTATGTGTGTCAACTCATTTAATCTTCACAGTGACCTTTTGAAATTGGTATTATTCCACTTAACTAATACTAGATGAAGCACTCAGAGAATTAAATAACTTTCCTAGAGTTACACAACTAGTAAGTGGTAGGTTGAGGTCTGAAACCACACCCACTGGCTTTAGAGTCAGCATCACAGTGCAGACCTCCTTAATTTCAAGATAACATAGGTCTATCTTGACTGTAGTAGGTGAACATCCTTGATTGAAGAGTGAACAAAAATCTTTTCTTTTCCTGACTTGAGGTTATGCTTATGATACAGGTTGGACAGGGGTCAAGGGTCCACAAAAGATAGTTGATATAAGCCCATTGCTTTCCCTAGATTAAATAATGACTTCTCTTAGATTATTTGCTTTTAATCTTGTTTATAATGTGAATTCAGTAGACTTCTAAACTAAGGAAATCATATTAAATTAACAAATAAAAATTCAAATGATGTGAATTCTGGTCTCTTAAATTTTTGAAATCTTTTAGATGCCAAACAAAATAAAAACAAAACCTGTTACATGTAAAGTAGCCATTATTTTAGTTTTAAGAAGGTTAAAAATGGAGCTCTGAAATTGATAAAGTGTAGTTACAAAAAACCTACTGCTGACATCATACTTAATGGTGAGAAACTAGAAGCTTTCCCACTAAGATCAGATACAAGACAAGGACATTTCCTGTCACCATTCCTTTTCAGTATTGTCCTGGAAGTCCTGGCTAATTAAATAAGACAAGTAAAGGAAATAAAATGTATATACATTGGAAAGGAAAAAAAATAAAACTGCCTTTGTTCATAGATGACATTATCATCTATGTAGAAAATCTGGAAGAATCAACAATAACAATAAAAACTCCTGGAACCAATAAGCAGTGATTGCAAGGTTGCAGGGTACAAGGTTAATGTACAAAAGTCAATCACTTTCCTGTATACCACCAATGAACAAACGCAACTTGAAATTAAAAACACATTACCATTTACATTAGCACCCCTCAAATGAATATAAATCTAATAAAATATGTACAAGACCTACATAAAGAAAATTACAAAACTCTAATGAAAGAAATCAAAGAACTAAATAAATGGAGAGATATTCCAACTTCATGGATGGAAATACTCACTATTGGGGCTTACCCAGTGGCGTAGTGGTTAAGAATCTGCCTGCCAATGCAGTGGACACAGGTTCGAGCCCTGGTCTGGGAGGATCCCACCTGCTGCGGAGCAACTAAGCCTGTGCACCACAACTACTGAGCCTGCGCTCTGGAGCCCTTGAGCCATAACTACTGAGCCTATGTGCAGCAACTAGTGAAGCCGGAGCACCTAGAGCCCATGCTCCGCAACAGGAGAAGCCACCACAATGAGAAGCCTGCGCACCACAACGAAGAGTAGCCCCTGCTTGCCGCAACTAGAGAAAGCCCGTGCGCATCAGCAAACACCCAATGCAGCCAAAAATAAATAAATAAAATAAATTTATAAAAAAAAAATACTATTGTCAAGATGTCAGTTCTTCTGAACTTGTCTGTAGAGTCAGTGCAATCCCAATAAAAATTACAGCAAGTTCATTTGTGGATATCAACGAACTGATTATAAAGTTTACATGGAGGCAAAAGGCCCAGAGCAGCCAACCCAATATTGAATGTGAACAAAGTTGGAGGGCTGATGCTGTCCGACTTCAAGACTTACTATAAGGCTACAGTAACCCAAACAGTGTGGTTTTGGTGAAAGAATAGACAAGTAGATCAGTGGAAAAGAATAGAGAGCCCAGAAATAAGCCTGCATAAATATAGTCAACTGATCTTTAGCAAAGGTAATACAGTGGAAGAAAGGTAGACTTTTCAACAAATGGTACTGGAAAAAACTGGACATCCTCATTCAAAACAATGGATTTAGACAGGAACCTTATACCCTTCACAAAAACTAACTCAAAGTGTATCATTGACCTAAATATAAAATGCGAAACTGTAAAACTCCTAGAAGATAATAACAGAGGAGAAAACCTGGATGACCTTGCTTATGGCAATGACTTTTGAGATACAACACCAAAGGCAAAAATCTATGAAAGAAAGAATTGATAAGCTGGATTTTATTAAAATTAAAAACTTCTGCTCTGTGAAAGACAAGAGAATGAGAAGACAGGCCAGGGGCTGGGAGAAAATATTTGCAAAAGACACATCTGATAAAGGACTATTATCGAAAATATACACAGAACTCTTAAAACTCAACAATAAGGAAACAACCAAAAGCAATTAGACCAAAGACCTTAATAGACACATCACCAAAGAAGATACACAACTGACAATATGCACATGAAAAGATGTTCCACATCATATGTCATCAGGCAAATGAAAATTAAAATAACAGTGAGATATCGCTGTGCACCACTAGATGGGCAAAATCCAGAACACTGGATCGAAATGCTGATGTGAACTCTCATTCTTCGTTGGTGGAATGCAAAATAGTACAGGCACTTGAAAGACAGTTTGGAAGTTCCTTACAAAACAAAACATTCTTACCATAAGATCTAGCAATTGTAGTCTGTGGTGTTTACCAAATGAGTTGAAAAATTATATACACATGAAAACCTGCATATCGACATTTATAGCAGCTTTGTTCAAATTGTCAAAACTTGGAAGCAACCATGATGCCCTTCAGTAAGTGAATGGATAAATAAACTTTGGTACATACAAACAATGGAATATTGTTCAGTGATAAAAAGCAATGAGCTATCAAGGCGTGAAAAGACAAGGAAGAACCTTAAATGCATATTACTATGTGAAAGAAGTCAATCTCAAAAGGCAGCTTACTATATGATTATAACTACTCGACATTCTGGAAAAGGCAAAACTATGGAGACAATAAAAAGTTTGATGGTTGCTGGAGGTTGGGGGTAGGAGCGGGATGAATAAGTAGAGCACAGAAGATTTTTAGGACAGTGAAAATACTCTTTCTGATACCATAATGATGGATACATGTCATTATACATTTGTCCAAACCCATAGAATGTACAACACCAAGAGTGAGCCATAGTGTACAATATGGATTTGGAGTTATTATGATTTGTTGATGTGGGTTCATCAGTTGTAACAAATATACCACTCTGGTGGGGGTGTGGATAATGGGGGAGGATATGTTTGGAGGTGGGGGGCATAGGGGAAATCTCTCTGCTTTCCCCTCAGTTTTGATGTGAACCTAATACTGGTCTAAAAAAAATTGTCTTATAAAAAAATGAAGCTTTATGTTCAATTCTCATAATTTAATTTCACATTGTTAAATTTATTGTCTAAGTGGTTTAAACCCATGGCTGTTTCCAAATGTATCAGCCTAGTTGAAAATATTACTGCATCAATAAAAATTGAGAAAGTCATTGACCCTCCCTGATTCCCCTTTGAGAGGTAAAGTCTTCAGCAGAAAATAAAAAGCAATTAAAAAATAAAATTGATGCATTCCTTTCCATTCACCTCCACTTCTGTGAGAATTTTTTTAAAAACATTTTATTTTCTTCGCTTTTGTAAGTTCATTACCACTGTGTTCCAAAAACTGTCCCTGTTGTCTGGGTTAAATTAGTTCTATTATTTGATAGTTGATGAGGTAGTCTTCTTTTTATTCTTGACAAAGGATTTTTTCCACATCTTTGTTTGGCCTCAGAGGTGAAACGATTCTCATAGAAAATTAAAAATTTGCGGTTTGAGTAGGAAGCTCAAATGGCTTGATGTGAATATTTGGATGACTCAACATAGAAATGCTGAAATCATCTAGTCTTCCAATTTTCTAGAAAAATGCATGAGTTTTAGGTTCATTCAATAAAGAATGAAAGAAGGAAAAATCATATGAGCTTTTCCCTTAGAGTTAAATATTACCTTTTTAAGGAGAGTTCATACAAAAATTTATAAGAAAATAAAATATTTAAAGAATATGGCAAATATTTACACACATACAAATAACATGGATAAATGTATGCATATGAAATATAGACATACAGATATGTGTATACATATATTTAAAGGTATACATAATATTTAGGTCCACATTATAGTAGACTTGACTTTACTAAATACAGACTATATCTAATGAATCTGTTTCTCGAAAATAGTAAGTCACTGCTCTTCAAGATTTTCTCTTCATCTAAACCTATCTGTTTGATACAGGAAGACCGGATTAATGTTGAACATGAGGGAAATTATGCTTAACACTAAAATAGCTTACTCTTACACTATTTCAGACCAAAGTGACCATGAAAGATGCTTACTAAAGTACACTAAAGGTTTTCAAAGGTATAAGGAAGCTCTATCAGTGAGCAGCCACAGGACCTCTGCAGGTGTTTTCAAACAAAAGAAAATTAATACAGGTAATGGTTACAAAAGAGGGAGACGGGCAAAAGAGCAAAGACCTGAAGGAGTTCATTACTATATCAACTGCGAATCACCCTTATTTGTGGAAGAGAAAAAGGAAAATGTTGTCCGCCAGAATCCATGTACTGCTGAGGCTGCTGTTGCTAACACAAAAGCCTTTGCTCCTAACATTTTGCAAGAAGGCTGCACTCCCACTGCATTGCCAGTGTTTGCATATATTGATTCAAATTTTGTTTCCTAATTGTTTATTGCTGGTGTAGAGAAATGCAAGAAGAGTTGCCTCCCACAAAAAAAAAAAAAAAAAAAAAAGCTAAAAAAAAAAAAAAGAGAAATTTATTCCTCACAGTTCTGGAGGCTGGGAAGACAAGATCAAGGTCCTGACTGATTAAGTTCCCAATCAGAGCCCTCTGCATGGTCTGCAGATGGACACCTTCTCACCACCTCCTCACAGGACAGAGAGATCATCTCTCTCCTGTCATTGCTTACAAGGGCACTAATCCCATTCATGAGGGCTCCACTCTTATGACCTAATTACCTCCCAGAGGCTGACCTCCATTAAGGATTAGGGGTTAGGGTTTCAGTATATGAATTCGGGGGGGGGGTGGCACAAATATTCAGTCCACGGTGCCAGGTTAAGCTCTGCTTCTGGCCTCAGTAATATTACTTACTTTATTAGCAGAAGATTGATGCCTTCAAGGGCATTAACAACATGTGATCAAATATCTTTAATTGCTTTCACTGGAATATTCTTTGTACCCTAATGTTGGGAGATGGAGTGCAATAGCAATAAAGTAAAATAATTGTTCATAACAATTAAAGTTAGGAAGTAAGCTACATTTCAATCAGTAGACAAATAAACAGACAAACAGGGGGACATCCATACTAATGGGGCACAGGACACTCAACACCTTTCAGACAGATCTATCTGTGTGTACTGAAGTGTAAATTCTTTTATATTTTTTGAGACAAAAGCAGTTTACAGAGTAAAATGAGAGAATACATACAGATATATACAGAATGTAAGTACTTTAAATACTTCTGCAAGGCTACGTTCAAACTGTCACCAGCAGTTATTCGGGCAGAAGACAGTGTGGTCAGTAGAGGTACAGGGAGGTGAAAAGGAAATTTTACTTTTTAACCTGTAGCTTTTTGAAATGTTTACATTTTTAGGGAGCATATTACATTTTTTTAATGAAATTTTCAAGAACCTTGAGAGAAGACAACCTAATCACCAGTATATTCTTTGTATGTACACACTTAGTCCTCTAAATATAAGAGTTTATTTTATGATACTTATTGATGTCTTTATTACTTAATAAAATATTTTGCTGAAGCAAAAAGATATCATAAAAATAAATTTTATAATTTAAAATCTAAACAAAAGGAAACTATTAAATCAAAATAATACTTCTTTGATATAATTTTCTTTTGAGATCTAGTCTGCTCTTCACCTTGATTTGGCATTGTTTGAATCATCAGTACATTTTGTAATTTCCATCTTTTCAGCTGCTGGAGTTTATGTTCTGTTAGAGCTAATTGTTGTAAATATTATATCCTAGATTTGTTCTTTAAAATAAGTTGAAATTAATTTTAATTTAGAACCGGAACTTTCTTCCGTAGACACATGGGTAAGATTTGTTAAAAATAAATAACACATTTCAGAAAAAAAGATTATTCTTGTCATACTAGTTTATGATAACTACTTTACAAATCTCAAAGATAGTTTTTTCAATTAAATGTTTTAGTGATTTTACTTAAAACAGTAATTGCTTCAATGATGATAGTGAGGAGAGTAAAATTTTTCTTTAATACCTTTTTTATTTTTCATGATATATTTTTCACCATTTGAATTACTGGCCTGGAAAGTAAATATGAGGAGCTGTTTACAGGTTTTTGCTTAATCTATTGTCATGAAGATCCCAAACTAAATTAAAATATGTATATCAGAATGATAAAACTGTAGCCCCAGTATTTGGAAAATACATAGACAAAATTTTATTCGTGATTGGTTTTGTTTTCAAATGCAGTCACCTCTTTAGTGTCTGCACCAAATACCATTGAAAACTTTTGCTTGCATTATAGCCCTCTCATCACAATGGCTCTAATTTAAAGCATTGCCTACTGGAACTTTCTTTCACTAGTCAGTGATGTTTGACGCATGGTAAGGGGCTTGGCAGCTGTCAAGAAGGCACTCCAAGTAGAGAGAGGAGCATAAGTAAAGGCTTCAAGTTCTGAAACAGCAGCACATTTGTGGAAGGCAAGTAGCTCCAAATGCTACAAGTGAGGCTACTGTGTGTCTGGAGCCTAGGGTACAAGAAGCCATAAAGAGTCATCACCTGAAGTGGACAGGAGTGTGGTCACATCATGTAGAAGCTTTAACAGCACTGTGTGATTTACCAGGTGGGTTGACAGAGACAGGCAGATGAGTAGATGGATATGGGGATACACAGTAACCCTTGAACAACATGGGGTTCGATTCACAGGTCCACTTATATGTGAATTTTTTTCAATAAATATACATCGGAACCGCGGATACAGAGGGCTGACCATGGGGTTTAGCATCCATGGATTTTGGTATCCTTGGCAGGTCCTGGAACCAATCCCCTGCAGATACTGAGGGATGACTGTAGATTGAAAGACATGACTATATGTTCTATATTACACAAATAAGATTATATATAATACTACACATATCAGCTTAAGAAAATATAATATACTTCAATATATGATGTCTGCATTTCTACATTTAGCCACATTTATCAACTCCCTTTGCCTGTTAACTGTCTTACATCTCCACATTTGAAAATCTGAAATACTACAGCATTGTTTGCTGGAACAAAATGAAAGTCCCACAAAATGCCTATCAGTTCAGAAAACACTTGAATGAATTACTAATGAGGGTTTGGGTTATTCATTAGACACGTTCACTAACATTTATTAAGGAGAGCTGATAACACAGCTCCCAATTTAAATTCATCTTTCTGACCTCATCCTTCATTTACGCTTGCACATCCCCATTATGGTCCTGCAAAATTAATATGATGGACTGTATCATTAAGTGTTAATTATGTGTCACATATTATCAGTGATGTCAGAATTTAAAAGTGGTAGAGCTATTGCCCTTGAGATAGTTTAGAGGTTTTATACATATGAAAACCTCTGTGTTCTATGATCTACTTAGTACATATGTAAGAAGAGTATTGCTAATGGGCAAAGAAATGTATTAGAATCCTCTTTGGCCACATACTCTACTATGTGCTTTGGAATCTAAACACAGGATGGGTTCCTAATGTAAGTTCATGATGAACAACTCACCAAAATGTGTCTTTTAAATTGCCCTGTTGTTCCAAATGGATGTTTTTCCTTCCATAAATTCTGTAAGATGTTGCTCAGGGATGGGTGTTTCTTTGTAGAAAGTTAAAAAGGAAGGAAATATCTCTTTCATAGCAATTTGGCAAAAAATGCAGCAAAATCTCCCCACCCTAAAACCCTTGCTTAATTCATTTTCATTGACTTTCCAATTCCAGGTTTTTCAACATTTTTATAGGTCAAGGATGGGGGGAGAGAGTCTTTTCTTCCTTTCTTGCTTCTATTTTATGTGCCTTTCATAATGTATACTTATATTTTATTCAAGTCAATTATTCTTTATATTATTAGTAATTACTGTTTTGATCACTTAGAAAAGCAATACTTGTTAAGACACCTAATTAAACTTAAAAGCTTTTGCACAGCAAAGGAAACCATAAACAAAACGAAAAGACAACCTACAGAATGGGAGAAAATATTTGCAAATGATGCAACTGACAAGGGATTAATCTCTAAAATATAGCTCATACAGCTCAATATTAAAACAAACAAACAAACCAACAATCCAATGAAAGAATGGGCAGAAGATCTAAATAGACATTTCTCCAAAGAAGACATACAGATGGCCAACTGGCACGTTAGAAGATGCTCAACATCGCTAATTATTAGAGAATGCATATCAAGACTACAGTGAAGTATCACCTCACACAGGTCAGAATGGCCATCATCAAAATGTATGCAAACAATAAATGTTGGAGAGGGCGTGGAGAGAAGGGAACACTCCTACACTGTTGGTGGGAATGTAAGTTGGTACAGCCACTATGGAGAACAGTATGGAGGTTCCTTAAAAATCCTGCAGTCCCACTCCTGGGCATATATCCAGAGAAAACCATACTTTGAAAGGATGCATGTACCCCAATGGTCATAGCAGCACTGTTTACAATAGCCAAGACATGGAAGCATCGACAGAGGAATGGATAAAGAAGATGTGTGTGTAGATAGATAGATAGATAGATAGATAGATAGGCAGATAGATAGATATCTAGATATATAGATACAATGGACTAGTACTCAGCCATAAAAAAGAATGAAATAATGCCATTTGCAGGAATATAGATAGACCTATAAATTATCATACTAAGTGAAGTAAGTCAGAGAAAGACAAATATATATGATATCACATACGTAGAATCTAAAAAAATGATACAAATGAACTTATTTACAAAACAGAAACAGACCCACAGACATAGGCAACAAACTTATGGTTACTAAAGGGGAAAGTGGGGGGAGGGATAAATTAGGAGTATAGGATTAAGAGATACACTCCTATATATAAAATAGATAAACAATGAGGTCCTACTGTATAACACAGGGAACTCTACTCAATATTCTGTAATAACCTATAAGGGAAAAGAATCTAAAAAAAATATATATATGTATAACTGAATCACTGCACACCTCAAACTAAAACAATAATGTAAATCAACTATATTTCAGTTAAAAAAAGAAGACACCGTTGTTGCTCTTTTTGTGTAGAGTAACAAAGCCTAGAAATCAAGGATTTGCTAACATTATATAAAGTATCTGGCAATAGATTATTGTGTTATGATCTTTAATTTCATACATATATATTAGTGTATAGTGTATATTATACTATATATACATATATATACTATATATATACTATATATTATACTATATTATATACTAGTATATAAGTAATGAGAATGTCAGAGAAGTGTGCTATCCTGAGTCATTTAATGTGGGGATTGCTGTGTTTTGTAGATTTTAGGGTGCATATTTTTACATCCTAACATCTCTGAACCTGCACTGTGCCTCACAGCCCATGACATCCCTACAGCCTCTCTGGTCAGGCAGCCGTCTGGGCACCATGGTCACAGCCTGCTCCTGAGAAGATTTCGTTTGGTCCGTGGTGGCACATCTGGACACCTTCAGCTCTCAAATTTCATGCTACACACCCTTCATGGATTTCTAGAGGAGACTGTTGAGGACATGAAGCCTGCTCATTCCCTAAAACCTTCTAATAACACTGCCTGTTGAGATTTAGAGAGAGTCCACATCAAGAGTGGCAGAATTGGGGTCTGAAGCTTGGAAGAAAATCTCAGAGACATAGAAGGACATCCTGTTAAGAAAAGCTGCATCACTAACCCTCTTGTTGGCCTGGAGAATATTTGTACAGGAAACATGGGTTGTGACATCTCTGAGTCAAAAAGTGATACAGAAAATTCAGACTCGGAATGTGATAGAATATTATGAGTACTTTTATTTCACTTATATTTTCCTTTTTATGATCTCACAAAAGTGGCAGAGTTAAAATTCTGTGTCCAAGTAAACCTAACAGAGCTCTTTCAATAAGTAGAATAAAGATGTGATAATCAAACTAGTGCCATTTTTAACTTGGCAGCTTTTAAATTATTTCATATAATGTATAAAATAATGGCGTGTCATGCAATTAATGGCACTTAGAACCGATGGAAAACTGTAATTGGCTTTTTTTCATGCTAAGTACAGGCGATACTATTAAAATTTTTTTTTTTTTTAATTGGGGTTTTGTGGGATCTTGCCTTAAAATGTCAATTCTGGCTGTGCATACTGCCTGTTCAGGTATAAAGATTAGAGAACATGGGACTGAAGGTAAGGTAACATGAAGTCCAGAATTGTTTCTTTTTACCGCCCTCAGACCGACTTTTAATTTTTGGGCCCTGACATTTAATTGCAGGAGAAAACTCAACCAATGCACAACCCATCATTTATGTGACTTTTATTTTAATCAGAATTTCATTATTTTATTTTTGCTCAATACTTATGTTTCATAAACTAAGAGACTTACCATAGACCATATTTGACTTAATAATCTTGTGAGCCTCTTTAACAATTTACACGAAATCCGTGGTCCTGTGAATGACCCTTTAATGTAGATCAATAGGTGATATCCAATATCTAAGTCTTATTACCTTACCATTTTATTTCCATAAACCTAATTTGTTATTTAAACCAGCACAAACACGCGTAATGGGAAATAACCCTTTTTGATGACAGCCTTGGTCTGATCACTTATTATATGCATTTTAAAATGCATTCCATCAGAACAGGGAAGAGAAAATGTAGCTATCATGCCCTAATATAATGGTGTCTAATGCTTTCTTTGTTTAAAATGATTGATTCTGGTTTACTAGATTATCTGTTTTACTAGCTCATAAATGCAACAGCTGTCTGGGACCTAACAAATGCAATTTTTCTTTAAGATATTAAAAATCTGGGAGAGATCATTGCACTGTTTCCATTATCTAGATAATGATGAAGCACTTTGTACAAGCAGCCCTTAGCATTTATCTCACCGTGGAGTTATTGACATACAAGTCTGTTGACTGAACCTAACCATGCA
>NW_006787659.1:506471-541420 GCF_000442215.2 Lipotes vexillifer | reverse complement strand
AGCAGGAATCTCTTGTTCCATCTTTAAATCCATAGTACCTAGTGTCCTGTCTAGCTCGTGACCAATGGTAAGTGCTCAATAAAGCATAGTGAGTGGGATGTCAGCTACATGAGATTAAGGACCCAATTGGCCCTGCTCTTTCTTGCCCCATAGAAATGTAGTAAATATCTATTATTGAACTTTCTCCAAATTATGGGGACTTTTGAAGCAAACGACAACATAGAAGAGGCAAAATTTTAGCTACATTAGTGCACCTGACCTTTGAGGAGCTGCCAAGTCACCCTTCCCAAGGCAGACCTCCCTTCTGAGCCCCCTGTCTTTCTCAGCTGCAGACAGAGCTGGCAAACAGGAAGGAGACGTGTCACTCAGACCCTGCTCCCATCGACTCCAGGCCAGCTGCAGTCCTGGGACAATCAGGTTTCCAACTGCTCTGCCAGGGAGGTTCGTGTGACTTAAATGAATATTTATACACATGTCATTAAAAAGTCTCTCATTCAGTCTTTAATAATATTTTCTCTCTGACTGACTCCACTGTGAAGTTAGGATTCCAGAATATCATCTATAAATGAAAAGCACTTTTTTGTTGGTTATTCACATCCTTGAGGCTGACTGCACATTTTCATGTCCTACAATTGCTGTTTAGAACCGTGTTTCTGGCTCCAGATTAATATGTCTGAAATTCTACCTAGAATGATGAGTCCAAGAGCTGAATATAAATTGTGTGTCCGTGATATCAGAGACTCAGAGTTGAACACAGAGACATGACTCTCTCTACTTGGAACAGGATATTATTTTATAGAGGGTAAAGTTTATTTTTAAAACTTCAGCCCTTGACTCTGCACTCTTGTTCTTCTATAATTTGGCCTTGTTTATATCGGGTTCCTTGACCTACCCGCCACCTTTTGCACATGTTTTCTTCTCTCTTCAAGCCCTAAGATCTTTCTTTCATCCCTACAGCTCAACACTGTTAATTTTAAAATGACTTATAGTCCAAAGGTTTGGAGAGCTGATTATTTTAAGGAAGAAGGAGCTTGGAAAATTTAGTCATTTCTATGGAGCACAGCTATGTAAGATTTAAAAAGTTTAGGTTTTTTAAGAAAATGCCTTTTTTTGGTAATCTCTGAGTGGCAATCTCCTGTCAATAGCATGACTAGAGTCAGTTATCCTAACACGTTTTTGGAGGTTATTGTTGGTGAAAAAGCATTCCCTCTTCTCAAAGGATACCTCAGAGAATAACATACATTCTAAGAGCAGAATAAACAGGATTTATCTTAAGCAATAATAAAAGAGACAAGATTGAAACAAAAGGAAAAAATGAGAAAAAATCATTGACAGCTAAATTGCTCATTCTTTTTTTCCCTTTCCCTCCCTTTTCCTCTTTAAAGACTCAGAGAACTGTAGAAAAACACTCAAAGGTGAAATTTAGAAAGTCATATCTAAAGAAGCAGTTGGAGGTTTCCTGAGGCAAGATAAAAGGCAAATGAAGAAAAAATATGGTGGCTGAAGAATGATGGAGCCATTAAAATTAAACATTCAGGCCAAGGAAGCAAGGAAAAGTCATTTAAGTTTTAAGTACCTGTTGTACTAGTCAATGAAGTCGATATTTTACCTAGGTTTAATTCTCATGACGACTTTATGACTGTACATTATTATGTCTATTTTCAAAGATGAGGAAACTTGCGCTCGGATAGTTAAATAGCTCATCCAAGTTCTTACAGCTTGTAAGTAGCATTAATGAGCTGAGAACTCAAGTGTGTTACTCCAAACACAAGAAGTTAAAGAGAGTTGGAGAATTCATAAAGAATTTGAGAGGTTGAACTACAAACAAGAAACATGAAGATAATAATGGCAATGATGATAGCAACTTCCACAATTAAGAGCTTGGAACAGAGTACAGAGGATGAAGGGACGTGAGCTAGGGATTTGATTCCAAAAAAGACAAGCCAAGTAAATGTGTCCTTTTATATACTTTATATTTCAATATTTCCTACCATTGTTCTATAGTGGGAAAATTACACATTAAAATGAAGATGTGTCTACTTTCCAATATACTGACTTTGCAATCCCATCTGAGTGACGTATTGATTGGAAGGAAGAATTCTAGGACCCGTGAGAGGGAGTAGTGAGGTGGGAAGCGCCATTCATAGGTGTTTGGGTGTTTGGGTGTCTGCATACAGAGCTTAACTCTGTATCACTTCAGCTCTTGGGGACTAAGATTCCTCATCTATAGTAGAGGCAGTGGGACAAAAATGACTTTAAAATTTTCTTTCTCCATTACTACTGTGATTCTGTGATCTTTTATCAATGGTATACCATCAAAAGCCTGGGATGATTGTATCTGTCAGTGTGACTTTTTACTCGTTCCATTGTTCTTCCCTAATTTACTAAGATGTGAGACTTTTGTTGTTGGTTTTCACTTCCTTACAGACTCTTCTTTCAGTCTTTAAACAATAGCTTGCATACAAGCTGTAGATTATTAATATGTGGCCTTAAATACTATTTAATCTCCATGTGCCTTTGTTTATTCATCTTCAAATGGGATAATACAGTGATATTATTTACCTCTTAGATTTAATAGATAATTGAGATAATTTAATAAGGTTCTCAATATACTACTTGGCACATGGTAAATTCTCAGTAAATGATAGGTCCTCTTTACTTTTCCAAACTAAATATTGATTACTTGCTTTTTAGAGCCTGGAGGCTGTCTCCCCAGAAATTAAATGTAGCATCACCTATTTCATTTTCTGGAAAAGTCATACTCCTTTCCATGGCTTCAAAAATTGTGGCTCCAGAAATTGTGTTTCAAAATACCTCATTCCCTTTATACTAATTTGACCAAAAATTTTTATTTTATTTGTGTTCTGATTCAGCCATTGATCTAGGCAAATCTAGTGCTAGTTTAAACAAAGATTAATGATTCATTACTGACCAACCATAGGTAGTATTTTGTAATCATTTAGCCAAAAGTATACTACTGTAATAAAGTTAAATTGACAAAAGCACTAAAGTCACCCTATTAATATCCTTAACTGCTTCACTTTTGCTGATAACCATGAATCTGCTCCTTTAGTATTTTGTAAACTAAAAAAAAAAATTTATATATTTCCCATACAAATCGTGTCTGTCTAACGACAAAAGAATATACTGAAAGTAATGTTCATAAGACTCACTCATGGAGCTTGGTAACAGTTTTGATTTCTTGGTCCTACCCCATAAATTCTGATCCATGGGTGTGTAGTGTAGTTAATGGGCAGCCTGGGGCACCAAGTCATACATTGGTTGCTATAACTTAGAGACCAATTTAGAACATTAATTTGGATTTCACACATAGCATCTACTCAATAAATTCTCGAATGAATGAGCAAAACAATCCGTGAACAGTGAATGTCTTTATCATCTTATGTGTGTACATACTCTGTTGTCAGATTGTGACTTACAAATGTCCCTTTATACTGCTTGCAGATATGGAAAAAGAGATCTATTTGTTTTTAAGGGACCATGATGGATTCATGGCCCCTGTAGATCACACTAGCCGTTATAGACCTGGATTCCCGATGTATAGCACTTTCTCTTTCTGGTGCAACATTAAATCCATGGCACTTAATTATTATCTCTACATTCAACAAAGCAGATATGAAATAATTCTTTTATCATAATATCAATTTCCCCTCCTCCCATTGTTTCCTCTTTCCAGTATTTTTGCGAGCAATTTTTGAGAATACTTGCTGCACCCTGGTCACCATTCCACACAATTTAATCATCACACCGCATTTTACTAGAGGGAATTTGTAACAAGAAAGGGATGAGTGAAACTTACATTTATTTGCATTATGTATCCCAAGCTCATAGAATTGGCTCTGAATGATATAATTATATTGTATTAATTTTCCTGTATCTTGGTGTCAATAGCTAATAATGAGTGGATATGTGTCAGTAATGAATTATTAGGACTATATATTAAAATGTAACATGTTGAAAGGACAACCTCGAATTATGAAAGGTAGAAATTGGTTGAAAATAAAAAGAAGACCCAATCATTCCTATTACATATAAGCAAAAGCTCTCCTTTGAGTTCTCTTTTAGAAACGAATTCTTTTTCTTCTGATTCTAAGTAATAAATTTTTGTTGGAAAATTTGGGGGAAATTTTAAAATGCATAACAAAGTAACAGTACAATATCCACAATCTCATTGCTTAACTATAATAACAATGAATTTTTTGGTGTATAATATCTGTTATTCTCAGAAACTTAAATGTATTTGAAGCAAACGCTTTGTATCTCTTTTTTCACTTACTATTCTATCTTTAACAATTTTTTCATTAAGAATAATTAGCGGCCTGATGGCTTTGAAAATAAACCCCAGGCTGGGTGTAATCACACCTCCTCACCACACAAGATTAGCTAATATGGGTGAAGCACTTGGAGTGCTTCTGAAGAAAGCAAAATACTGTCACTGTTAGTATGATTCTGTTAGATACCTCCCTCTTGAGATTCTCAACAGACTTGCTCTGTGCCCTTTTGCCTGCTTCTTGCATCGCTGCTTCCAGAACCAGGAACCAATTTCTCCAGATCAGATGGGCTTCCCTGCTGCTTCTTTGGAAGACATGTTAAAGTGAAGGTCCTGGAGCCCCAGGAGCAGGAAGAGACCAAGAGGAGGACGAGTCAATAAAAGGGGAGAAAGAGAAAAGAAAGAACGGTAACAGCATCTCAATTCACTCTTCCAATTAAGGCCTTTGCCAAAGCATAGCATTTGTTTAGAAGAGCAAATGAGGTGTAATTTGTTACCGAAAGCGGAGCTTGAAGTTCTCACTATAAATAGCATATAATAAGCAAAATGCTTGCTAGCTCAGAGAAAAAAAGGGACCCTGAAAAGAAAAAGAACACTGACGCACAGAGCAGACAGTTATTATAAAAATGGGAGGGGAAGAGACCTTCAGGGTGGTGGAGGAGAAAGACGCGGAGATCACCTTCCTCTCCACAAAGGCATCAGAAACACATCTACACGTGGAACAACTGCTACAGAACACCTGCTGAACGCTGGCAGAAGACCTCAGACCTCCCAAAAGGCAAGAAACTCCCCACGTACCTGGGCAGGGCAAAAGAAAAAAGAAAAAACAGAGACAAAAGAATAGGGACGGTACCTGCACCAGTGGGAGGGAGCCGTGAAGGAGGAAAGGTCTCCACACACTAGGAGCCCCTTCGCGGGCAGAGATTGCGGGAGGCGGAGCGGGGAGCTTCGGAGCCGCGGAGGGGAGCGCAGCAACAGGGGCGCGGAGGGCAAAGCGGAGAGATTCCCGCACGGAGGATCGGTGCCGACCGGCACTCACCAGCCCGAGAGGCTTGTCTGCTAACCTGCTGGGACGGGTGGGGGCTGGGAGCTGAGGCTCCGGCTTCGGAGGTCAGAACCCAGGGCGAGGACTGGGGTTGGCTGCGTGAACACAGCCTAAAGGGGGCAAGTGCACGACAGCTAGCCAGCAGGGAGTCCAGGAAAAACTCTGGAACTGCCTAAGAGGCAAGAGACCATTGTTTCGGGCCACAAGGAGAGGGGATTCAGAGACGGGCTAAACAAGCTAAATGAGCTCCAGAGACGGGTGCGAGCCGCAGGTATCAGCGTGGACACGAGAGATGGGCATGAAACGCTAAGGCTGCTGCTGCAGCCACCAAGAAGCCTGTGTGCAAGGACAGGTCACTATCCACACCTCCCCTCCTGGGAGACTGTGCAAACCTCCACTGTCAGGGTCCCGTGATCCAGGGACAACTTCCCCCAGGAGAACACACAGTGTGCCTCAGGCTATTGTAACGTCACGCTGGCCTCTGCCAGCACAGGCTTGCCCCGCACTCCGTGCCCCTCCCTCCCCACGGCCTGAGTGAAGCAGAGCCCCCTAATCAGCTGCTACTTTAACCCCGTCCTGTCTGAGAAAAGAACAGCGGCCAGAGGGTGACCTACATGCCGAGGTGGGACCAAATCCAAAGCTGAACCCCGGCAGCTGTGCGAACAAAGAAGAGAAAAGGAAACATCTCCCAGCAGCCTCAGGAGCAGCAGATTAAATCTCCACAATCAGCTTGATGTACCCTGCATCTGTGGAATGCTTGAATAGACAACAAATCATCCCAAAATTGAGGCGGTGGACTTTGGGAGCAATGATATATATTTTTACTTTTCTGCTTTTTGTCAGTGTGTATGTGTATAATTCTTTGTGTGATTTTCTCTGTATAGCTTTGCTTTTACCATTTGTCCTAGGGTTCTGTCTGTCCGTTTTCTTTTCTTCTTTTTTTCTTTTTAATTTTTATTTTATTTTATTCTTTTGTATATTTATCTGTTTTTTTTTCTCCCTTTTCTTCTGAGCTGTGTGGCTGACAGGGTCTTGGTGCTCTAGCTGGGTGTCAGGCCTGTGCCTTTGAGGTGGGAGAGCCGAGTTCAGGACATTGGTCCACCAGAGACTTCCCGGCTCCACGTAATATCAAATGACGAAAGCTCTCCCAGAGATCTCCATCTCAGTGCTAAGACCCAGCTCCACTCAATGACCAGCAAGCTACAGTGCTGGACATCCTATGCCAAACAACTAGCAAGACAGGGACACAACCCCACCCATTAGCAGAGAGGCTGCCTAAAAGCATAATAAGGTCACAGACACCCCAAAACACACCACCAGATGCAGTCCTGCCCACCGGAAAGAGAAGATCCAGCCTTATCCACCAGAACACAGGCACCAGTTCCCTCCACCAGGCAGCCTACACAACCCACTGAACCAACCTTAGCCAATGGGGGCAGACACCAAAAACAATGGGAACTACGAACGTGCAGCCTGTGAAAAAGAGACCCCAAAGAGAGTAAGTTAAGCAAAGTGAGAAGACAGAGAAACACACAGCAGATGAAGGAGGAAGCTAAAAACCCACCAGACCAAACAAAGAAGAGGAAATAGTGAGTCTACCTGAAAAAGAATTCAGATTAAAGATAGTAAATGAGATACAAAATCTTGGAAGTAGAATGGAGACAATACAAGAAATGTTTAACTAGGACACAGAAGAACTCAAGAGCAAATAAACACGGATGAATGTAACAATAAATGAAATTTAAAAATTCTTTGGAAGGAATCAATAGCAAAATAACTGAGGCAGAAGAACGGATAAGTGACCTGGATGATAAATATTGGAAATAACTACTGAAGAGCAGAATAAAGAAAAAAGAAGGAGGAGAATTGAGGACAGTCTCAGAGAGCTATCGGACTACATTAAATGCACCAACATTCGAATGAAAGGGGTCCCAGAAGAAGAAGAGACAAAGAAAGGGACTGAGAAAATATTTGAAGAGATTATAGTTGAAAACTTCCCTAATATGGGAAAGGAAATAGTCAGTCAAGTCCAGGAAACACAGAGAGTCCCATACAGGATAAATCCAAGGAGAAACATGACAAGACACCTATTAATCAAACTATCAAAAATTAAATACACACACAAAAAATTGAAAGCAGCAAGAGAAAAACAACAAATAACGTACTAGGGAATCCCCATAAGGTTAACAGCTGATCTTTCAGCAGAAACTCTGCAAGCCAGAAGGCAGTGGCAGGATATATTTAAAGTGATGAAACGGAAAATCCTACAACCAAGATTTCTCTACCCAGCAAAGATCTCATTCAGATTTTACGGAGATATTAAAACCTTTACAGACAAGCAAAAGCTAAGAGAATTCAGCATAACCAAACCAGCATTACAACAAATACTAAAGGAACTTCTCTAGTCAGGAAACACAAGACAAGGGAAGAGCTACAATAACATACCCAAAACAATTAAGAAAATGGTAATAGGAACATACATATCGATAATTCCCGTGAATGTAAATGGATTAAATTCTCCAACCAAAAGACATAGACTAGTTGAATGGATACAAAAACAAGACTGGTATATATGCTGTCTACAAGAGACCCACTTCAGACCTAGGGACACATACAGACTGAAAGTGAGGGGATGGAAAGAGATATTCCATGCAAGTGGAAATCAAAGAAAGCTGGAGTAGCAATTCTCATATCAGACAAAATAGACTTTAAAATAAAGACTATTATAACAGACAAAGAAGGACACTACATAATGATCCAGAGATCAAGTCAAGAAGAAGTTATAACAATTGTAAATGTTTATGCCCCCAACATAGGAGCACCCCAATACATAAGGCAAATGCTAACAGCCAGAAAAGGGGAAATCGACAATAACACATTCATAATAGGGGACTTTGACACACCACTTTCACCAACTGGTGCATCATCCAAAATGAAAATAAATTAGGAAACACATGCTTTAAATCATACATTAAACAAGATGGACTTAATTGATATTTATAGGACATTCCATCCAAAAACAACACAATACAATTTCTTCTCAAGTGCTCATGGAACTTTCTCCAGGATAGATTAGATCTTGGGTCACAAATCAGGCCTTGGTAAATTTAAGAAAATTGAAATCATATCAAGTATCTTTTCTGACCACAACGCTATGAGACTAGATATCAATTACAAGAAAAAATCTGTAAAAGATACAGACACATGGAGGTTAAACAATACACTACTTAATAACCAAGAGATCACTGAAGAAATCAGAGAGGAAATCAACATATACCTAGAAACAAATGAAAATGAAAACAGGATGACCCAAAACCTATGGATGCAGCAAAAGTACTTCTACGAGGGAAGTTTATAGCAATAGAATCCTACCTCAGAAAACAAGAAACATATCAAACAACCTAACCTTACACCTAAAACAGTTAGAGAAACAAGAACAAAAAACCCCCAGAATTAGCAGAGGAAAGAAATCATAAAGATCAGATCAGAAATAAATGGAAAAGAAATGAAGGAAACAATAGCAAAGATCAATAAAACTAAAAGCTGGTTCATTGAGAAGATAAACAAAATTGATAAACCATTACCCAGACTCATCAAGAAAAAAAAGGGAGAGGACTCAAATCAACAGAATTAGAAATGAAAAAGGAGAAGTAACAACTGACTCTGCATAAATACAAAGGATCATGAGAGATTACTATAAGCAACTATATGCAAATAAAATGGACAACCTGGAAGAAATGGACAAATTCTTAGAAAAGAACGACCTTCTGAGACTGAACCAGGAAGAAACAGAAAATATAAACAGACCAATCACCAGAACTGAAATTGAGACTGTGATTAAAAATCTTCCAGCAAACAAAAGCCCAAGACCAGATGGCTTCACAGGCAAATCCTATCAAGCATTTAGAGAAGAGTTAGAACCTATCCTTCTGAAACTCTTCCAAAACATAGCAGAGTGAGGAACACTCCCAAACTCATTTTACAAGGCAACCATCACCCTGATACCAAAACCAGACATAGATGTCACAGAGAAAGAAAACTACAGGCCAATAACACTGAGGAACATAGATGCATATATCCTCAACAAAATACTAGCAAACAGAAACCAATAGCACATTAAAAGGATCATACACCATGATCGAGTGGGGTTTATCCCAGGAACACAAGGATTCTTCAATATATGCAAATCAATCAAGGTGATACACCATATTAACAAATTGAAGGATAAAGACCATATGATCATCTCAATAGATGCAGAAAAAGCTTTTGATAAAATTCACCACCCATTTATGATGAAAGCCCTCCAGAAAGTAGGCATAGAGGAAACTTATGTCAACATAATAAAGGCCATATATGACAGACCCACAGCCAACATCATTCTCAATGGTGAAAAACTGAAACCATTTCAAATAGGATCAGGAACAAGACAAGCCTGCCCACTCTCACCACTATTATTCAACACAGTTTTGGAAGTTTTAGCCACAGCAGTCACAGAAGAAAAAGAAATAAAAGGAATCCAAATCAGAAAAGAAGTAAAGCTGTCACTGTTTGCAGGAGACATGATACTATACACAGAGAATCCTAAACATGCTACCAGAAAACCACTAGAGCTAATGAATGAATTTGGTAAAGTAGCAGGATACAAAATTAATGCACAGAAATCTCTGGCATTCCTATACACTAATGATGAAAAATATGAAAGAGAAATTAAGGAAACTCCCATTTACCATTGCAACAAAAAGAATAAAATACCTAGGAATAAACCTACCTAAGGAGACAAAACACCTGTATGCAGGAAACTATAAGACACTGATGAAAGAAATTAATGATGATAACAAACAGATGGAGAAATGTACCATGTTCTTGGATTGGAAGAATCAACATTGTGAAAATGACTCTACAGCCCAAAGCAATCTACAGATTTAATGCCATCCCTGTCAAACTACCAATGGCATTTTTCACAGAACTAGGACAAAAAATTTCACAATTTGTATAGAAACACAAAAGACCCGGGATAGCCAAAGCAATCTTGAGAAGGAAAAAAAACGGAGCTGGAGTAATAAGGCCCCCTGACTTCAGACTGTACTACAAAGCTACAGTAATCAGGACAGTATGGTACTGGCACAAAAACAGAAATATAGATCCATGGAACAGGATAGAAAGCCCAGAGATAAACCCACACACATATGATCGCCTTATTTTTGATAAAGGAGGGGAAAATATACAATGGAGAAAAGACAGCCTCTTCAAAAAGTGGTGCTGGGAAAACTGGACAGCTACATGTAAATGCATGAAATTAGAACACTCCCTAGCTTCATACACAAAAATAAACTCAACATGGATTAAAGACCTAAATGTAAGGCCAGACACTATAAAACTCTTAGAGGAAAATATAGGCAGAACACTGTATGACATAAATAATAGCAAGATCCTTTTTGACCCACCTCCTAGAAAAATGGAAATAAAAACAAAAATAATCAAATGGGACCTAATGAAACTTAAAATCATTTGCACAGCAAAGGCAAAAATAAACAAGATGAAAAGACATCCATCAGAATGGGAGAAAGTATTTGCAAATGAAGCAACTGAAAGAGGATTAATCTCCAAAATTTGCAAGCAGCTCATGCAGCTCAATGTCAAAAAAAACAACCCAATCCAAAAATGGGCAGAAGACCTAAATAGACATTTCTCCAAAGAAGATATACAGATTGCCAACAAACACATGAAAGAATGATCAACATCACTAATCATTAGAGAAATGCCAATCAAAACTACAATGAGGTATCACCTCACACCAGGCAGAATGGCCATCATCAAAAAATCTGCAAACAATAAATGCTGGAGAGGGTGTGGAGAAAAGGGAACCCTCTTACACTGTTGGTGGGAATGTAAATTGATACACCCACTATGGAGAACAGTATGGATCTTCCTCAAGAAACTAAAAATAGAACTACCATATAACCCAGCAATTCCACTACTGAGCATATACCCTGAGAAAACCATAATTCAAAAACAGTCGTGTACCACAATGTTCATTGCAGCTCTATTTACAATAGCCAGGACATGGAAGCAACCTAAGTGTCCATCAACAGATGAATGGATAAAAGCGATGTGGCACATATATACAGTGGAATATTACTTAGCCATAAAAAGAAACGAAATTGAGTTATTTGTAGTGAGGTGGATGGACCTAGAGTCTGTCATACAGAGTGAAGTAAGTCAGAAAGAGAAAAATAAATACTGTATGCTAACACATATATATGGAATTTAAAAAAAAAGGTTTAGAACCTAGGGGCTGGATGGGAATAAAGACACAGACGTACAGAATGGACTTGAGGACACGGGGAGTGGGAAGCATAAGCTGGGATGAAATGAGAGAGTGGTGTGGACATATATACCCTACCAAATGTAAAATAGATAGCTAGTGGGAAGCAGCCATATAGCACAGGGAGATCAGCTTGGTGCTTTGTGACCACCTAGTGCAGTCAGATAGGGAGGGTGGGAGGGAGACCCAAGAGGGAGGCAATGTGGCGATATATGTACATGTATAGCTGATTCACTTTGATATAAAGCAGAAGCTAACACACCATTGTAAAGCAATTATACTCCAGTAATGATGTTAAAAAAAAGAATTATTTGAAAACTTTCCAGTTACTGTCATACAAATGTACCGAATTTTAATTGGTTGTCCTCCATTATTACATATTTAGGCTATTTTCACCTTTTTTTCCCCGCTAATATAAAGACAGATATTCTCATACATAAACCATTGAGTGCATCTCTGAGTGTTTAATTAAAACAAGTTCTAAGAAGTGGAATTCCTGGGTCATATTGTCTAACTGCTCTTTAGAAAACTTTTACCAATTTGTACCCTTGCCAGTATTGTTTGAAAGCACTCATTTTCTCATAACATCATCGACTTAGACATTTTCTCATAACACTAAAATACAAAACAGTATTTTGTTGATTTGTTTTCCTTCTTTTTGATTAGTATGAAGGTTGGAATAAATGCATGCTTTTTAAAAAATTTTAATTTTATTTATTTTTTTAAACAGCAGATTCTTATTAGTCATCCATTTTCTACACATCAGTGTATACATGTCAATCCCAATCTCCCACTTCATCTTCATCACACCCCCACCCCCACCCCCCGTTGCTTTCCCCTCTTGGTTTCCATACGTTTGTTCTCTACATCTGTGTCTCAATTCCTGCCTTGCAAACCATTTCATCTGTACCATTTTCTAGGTTCCACATATATGTTAATATACGATATATTTTTTTCTCTTTCTGACTTACTTCACTCTGTATGACAGTCTCTATATCCATCCACGTCTCTACAAATGACCCAATTTCATTCCTTTTTATGGCTGAGTAATATTCCATTGTATATATGTACCACTCTTCTTTATCCATTCGTCTGTCGATGGGCATTTAGGTTGCTTCCATGACCTGGTTATTGTAAATAGTGCTGCAATGAACATTAGGGTGCATGTGTCTTTTTGAATTATGGTTTTCTCAGGGTATATGCCCAGTAGTGGGATTGCTGTGTCATATGGTAATTCTATTTTTAGCTTTTAAAGGAACCTCCATACTGTTCTTCATAGTGGCTGTATCAATATACATTCCCACCAATATTGCAAGAGTTCCCTTTTCTCCACACCTTCTCCAGCACTTGTTGTTTGTATATTTTCTGATGATGCCCATTCTCACTGGTGTGAGGTGATACCTCAATGTAGTTTTGATTTGCATTTCTCTATAATTAGTGATGTTGAACAGCTTTTCATGTGCTTCTTGGCCATCTGTATGCCTTCTTTGGAGAAATGTCTATTTAGGTCTTCTTCCCATTTTTGGGTTGGGTTGTTTGATTTTTTAATATTGAGCTCATGAACTGTTTATATATTTTGGAGGTTACTCCTTTGTCTGATTATTCGTTTGCAAATATTTTCTCCCATTCTGAGGGTTGTCTTTGTGTCTTGTTTATGGTTTCCTTTGCTGTGCAAAAGCTTTGAAGTTTTATTTTTTTTTAAATTTCCATTATTCTAGGAGGTGGATCAAAAAAGATCTTGCTATAATTTATGTCAAAGAGTGTTCTTCCTATGTTTTCCTCTAATAGTTTTATAGTGTCCAGTCTTACATTTAGATCACTAATCCATTTTGAGTTTATTTTTTTGTGTGGTGTTAGGGAGTGTTCTAATTTCATTCTTTTGTATGTAGCTGTCTAGTTTTCTCAGCACCACTTATTGAAGAGACTGTCTTTTCTCCACTCTATATCCTTGCCTCTTTTGTCATAGATTAGTTGACCATAGGTGCGTGCGTTTACCTCTGGGTTTTCTATCATGTTCCATTGATCTATAGTTCTGTTTTTGTGCCAGTACCATATTATCTTGATTACTGTAGCTTTGTAGTATAGTCTGAAGTCAAGGAGGCTGATTCCTCCAGCTCCGTTTTTTTCCCTCAAGTCTGTTTTGGCTATTCAGGGTCTTTTGTGTCTCCCTACAAATTTTAAAATTTTTTGTTTTAGTTCTGTGAAAAAATGCCATTGGAAATTTGATAGGGATTGCATTGAATCTGTAGATTGCTTTGGGTTGTATAGTCATTTTCACAATATTGATTCTTCCATTCCAAGAACATGGTATATCTCTCCATCTGTTGGTATCATCTTTAATTTCTTTCATCAGTATCTTATAGTTTTCTGCATACAGGTGTTCTGTCTCCCTAGGTATTTTATTCCTTTGGTTGCAATGGGAAATGGGAGAGTTCCATTAATTTCTCTTTCAGATTTTTCATCATTCATGTATAGGAATGCAAGAGATTTCTGTGCATTAATTTTGTAACCTGCAACGTCACCAAATTCTATGATTAGCTCTAGTGGTTTTCTGGTGGCATCTTTAGGATTCTCTGTGTATAGTGTCATGTCATCTGCAAACAGTGACAGTTTTACTTCTTCTTTTCGAATTTGTGCTCCTTTTATTTCTTTTTCTTCTCTGATTGCTGTGGCTAGGACTTTCAGAACTATGTTAAATAATAGTGGTGAGAGTGGACATCCTTGTCTTGTTCCTGATCTTAGAGGAAATGCTTTCAGTTTTTCACCATTGAGAATCATGTTTGCTGTGGGTTTGTCATATATGGCCTTTATTATGTTGAAGTAGGTTCCCTCTATGCCCACTTTCTGGAGAGTTTTTATCATAAATGGGTGTTGAATTTTATCAGAAACTTTTTCTGCATCTATTGAGATGATCATATGATCTTTATTTTTCAATTTGCTATTATGGTGTATCACATTGATTGATGTGCATATACTGAAGAATCCTTGCATCTCTGGGATAAATCCCACTTGATCATGGTGTATGATCCTTTTAATGTGTTGTTGGATTCTGTTTGCTAGTATTTTGTTGAGGATTTTTGCATCTATATTAACCAGTGATATTGGGCTTTAATTTTCTTTTTTGTAGTATCTTTGTCTGGTTTTGGTATCAGGGTGATGGTAGCCTCATAGAATGAGTTTGGGAGTTTTCCTTCCTCTGCAAATTTTTGGAAGAGTTTGAAAAGGATGGGTGTTAGCTCTTCTCTAGAAGTTTGATAGAATTCACCTGTGAAGCCATCTGTTCCTGGACTTTTGTTGGTTGGAAGATTTTTAATCCCAGTGTCAATTTCATTACTTACGATTGGTCTGTTCATATTTTCTATTTCTTCCTGGTTCAGTCTTCTAAGAATTTGTTCATTTCTTCCAGGTTGTCCATTTTACAGGCATCGGGTTGCTTATAGTTTTCTCTTAGGATGCTTTGTATTTCTGCTGTGTCTGTTGTAACTTCTCCTGTTTCATTTGTAATTTTATGGATTGAGTCCTCTCCCTCTTTTTTTGGATGAGTCTGGCTAATGGTTTATCAATTTTGTTTATCTCCTCAAAGAACCAGCTTTTAGTTTTATTGATCTTTACTATTGTTTTCTTTGAGTCTATTTCATTTATTTCTGCTCTGATCTTTATGATTTCTTTTCTTCTAGTAACTTGGGGTTTTGTTTGTTCTTCTCTCTCTAGTTCCTTTAGGTGTAATATTAGATTGTTTATTTGAGATTGTTCTTGTTTCTTGAGGTAGGATTGTATAGCTATAAACTTCCCTCTTAGAACCGCTTTTGCTGCATCCCATAGGTTTTCAGTCATCATGTTTTCATTGTCATTTGTCTCTAGGTATATTTTGATTTTCTCTTTGATTTCTTCAGTGATCTCTTGGTTATTTAGTAACGTACAGTTTATCCTCCATGTGTTTGAGTTTTTTACATTTTTTCCCCTGTAATTGATTTGTGGTCAGAAAAGATGCTTGATATGATTTCAATTTCCTTAAATTTACTGTGGCTTGATTTGTGACCCAAGATGTGATCTATCCTGGAGAATGTTCCGTGTGCACTTGAGAAGAAAGTGTAATCTGCTGTTTTGGGATGGAATGTCCTATAAATATCAATTAAATCTATCTGGTCTGTTGTGTCATTTAAAGCTTGTGTCTCCTTATTAATTTTCTGTTTGGATGATCTGTCCATTGGTGTAAGTGAGGCATTAAAATCCCCCACTATTATTGTGTTACTGTCGATTTCCTCTTTTAGAGCTGTTAGCAGTTGCCTTATGTATTGAGGTGCTCCTATGTTGGGTGCATATATGTTTATAATTGTTATATCTTCTGCTTGGATTGATCCCTTGATCATTATGTAGTATCCTTCCTTGTCTCTTGTAACATTCTTTATTTTAAAGTCTATTTGTTTCTGATACAAGTATTGCTACTCCTGCTTTCTTTTGATTTCCATTTTCATGGAATATCTTTTTCCATCCCCTCACTTTCAGTCTGTATGTGTCCCTAGGTCTGAAGTGGGTTTCTTGTAGACAGCATATATATGGGTCTTTTTTTGTGTCCATTCTGTGAGGCTGCGTCTGTTGGATGCAGCATTTATTCCATTCACGTGTAAGGTAATTATCTATATGTATGTTCCTCTTACCATTTTCTTAATTGTTTGTTATTGTAGGTCCTTTTCTTCTCCTGTGTTTCCGACTTAGAGAAGTTCCTTTAGCATTTGTTGTAGAGCTGGTTTGGTGGTGCTAAATTCTCTTAGCTTTTGCTTGTCTGTAAAGCTTTTGATTTCTCCATCAAATCTGAATGAGATCCTTGCTGGGTAGAGTAATCTTGGTTGTAGGTTCTTCCCTTTCTTCACCTTAAGTATGTTATGCCACTCCCTTCTGGCTTGTCGAGTTTCTGCTGAGAAATCTGCTGTTAACCTTATGCAAGTTCCCCTGTATGTTGTCTTTTTTCCCTTGCTTCTTTCAATAATTTTTCTTTGTCTTTAATTTTTGCCGATTTGATTACTATGTGTCTTGGCGTGTTTCTCCTTAGGTTTATCCTGTATGGGACTCTCTGTGCTTCCTGTACTTGGGTGGCTATTTCCTTTCCCATGCTAGCAAAGTTTTTGACTATAATCTCTTCAAATATTTTCTCAGGTCCTTTCTTTCTCTTTCTTCTCCTTCTGGGACCCCTATAATATAAATGCACACTTTCATTTCCCCTTCAATATATTTTTTATGAGTTGGAAGCGCTGGGGGGGAAAACACTTTAATGGAAAAGTCTAACCTAAGTAAGCTTTCCTTGGAGCATAAAAGTGACTACATAAACAACGGCGTTAAGGAAAAACTTTAATTTTTCAAATACGATGGATCACCTGATCCTCAGGATATTGAACAGAGAAGGTGAGAAAAACAAACAAGAAATTATGGTACAAGAATAGGTCTATGCAGTGAATATGTTTTTTTAAATCATAATTTTTTTGAAGTATAGTTGATTTTCAATTTTGTATTAGTTTCTGCAGTGCAGCAAAGTGAATCTGTTATACATATACATATATCCACTCTTTTTTAGATTCTTTTCCCATACAGGCAGTGAATATCTTAAAAGTTCCATCTGTTTGAGATCACTAGAATACAGACCATAATGGTTAAGACCATGGGTGTTAGAATCCCACAGCTTTGAGTTAAAATCCCAGTTCTGCCATTTATTTAGTTGAGTAGTTTTAACCACATTATATTTTGTCACTATAAATTGAGAATAACAAGGTGATTCCATAGAATTGTTGTAAACATGAAATAACAATTTAAAAATTCATATCCTAACTCTGAAGAGAAAAGGCACTTAATAAATGACAGTGTGAGTAATAACAGTAAACATTGTTACTGATGTGTTATGAGTGCTCTTATTCTTTTTTGTTTTTAACATCTTAATTGGAGTATAATTGCTTTACGGTGGTGTGTTATTTTCTGTTTTATAACGAAGTGAATCAGCTATACATATACATATATCCCCATATCTCCTCCCTCTTGCGTCTTCCTCCCACCCTCCGTATCCCTTCCCTCTAGGTGGTCACAAAGCACTGAGCTGATCTCCCTGTGCTATGTGGCTGCTTCCCACTAGCTATCTATTTTACATTTGGTAGTGCTCTTATTCTTATGCAGGACTGGCTGACACAGAGGCGTCCTAGGGCTGGGAAAGCTCCACGAAGGTTTCCCCTAAAAACACCCCCATCTTACCCCCAACAACACACTACCTACCACTATTGTTGAAATCCTATGTCAAGAGATTTTTCCACTTAAACATTTTATATTTTAGAATAGAAACATCTAGAAAGACTGTATCCATTCTTTTTTCAATTAACCATTTACCTTTCAAGGTGAATTAGTTAATCAGTTTCTGAGAGCAGATTTTAATAACAAGAGATGTGAAGAGTTTTGCATCTTGCGGGCAGCAGTGAAGAATAATATAGCTCGGTGTATTCCTGACGCTGGTAGCAATGTATAAGAATAGTTAGGGAAACCCTTATTGTACTAGAATAGAGTATCCATTAGTTAAGAGCTGAGTACAGTGAGTGTATTTAGTAAAATGATTTATCGAGAAAAATGTATGCATTGTGCTGTGTATTCAGTTGGTAGGAATAAACAGGTTCTTTAAATTACTGAATTTGAGAGAACAAATATTTCGTGAAAACAGATGAGATGACTGGGCTGAGGCAGGAGCACCACTGCACCTCCAGACAGTAAATCAGAAGCACTGGTTGCATCTGGACATGCTCAGTTCTTGCCATTCGTCCTGGGGCTTCTTTCTCTTGATAATGTTATTTTAATAATAAAAGCCACGTGGAAGCACGCATTAGGCAGCTGAACAACAGGTGGTCTGGGAAGCATTGAAAGGCAATTGTATTACAGACAAAGGGTGAGACCAGGAGTGTATGAATTCAGATTGTAATAAAATAAAATTGTATGAGACAGTAAGATCCAGAACTTCCTAGGGATGTTGTAGACAAGTCGTCCCTCCTTTTCCATTATGGAAGTCAGTGGAAATAAATTACTGGCTTACTGTGTCTTCACTTTGTTTCACCTGTTCTACTAAAGGTATTGCTCAGAACCCCTGAATCGGGAGACACAGAGCTCCTTCTCCTAGAGGCTTATGTGCATTGGCTTATGATCCCAGGGTTGTGCTGTCTTGTGTCAATCTGTTGAAAGTAGCTACACACCCAATAGGGATAAGATATTCAGAAGTAGGGACCATGGCAAGGGCATCTCCAGAAAGTGGTGGAAACTTTCATTTTAGCCAGCCTCCCCTGCAGGCTCTGAGGGTAGCATTTTACTGTCTCAGGGTACATCGTTCATTGCCAAAGCTGAACTTAGAAAATTGCATTTGGTGACTATTCAAACACCTTATTAGATTCACTGCTTCTATTTATATTAGGAGGTTGGGAAAAATAGAAATAGCAAGTAAAAAATGATGCTTTGGGAATCAGGTCACAATCTGATCTTCTGCAAGGCTGGTTCTAGTCTAGCTGCTTTCTTTTCCACAGTGAATAATGATGACCCCCATTAATCCAAATACCGTTATTCATATTTCTTCCTCTGGTGATAAATTTTAGAAGTCTGAAACTAAAATCTCAAGGTTTATCATTAGTGAGAAAGCTCAGTCCTAAAACTTAGTCACCTCTCCATAATCCACGAACTCATTATCGCTCTTCCATAACAGCTTTTTCCAACCCTGTTTCTCTCCCGTCCTTCTGCCAGCTTGCCGCGAGGTGTTTCATTCCTGATTTGCGCTTTCACTAGAACATGGATGTGTTGAGAAATTGAATTCAAATAATTCAGTTTTATTGCTTATAGAGGAGAGTTGATAGGAAGTTGAAATGACAGAAATGAGATTTTAAATCTCTTCTATAGATTTCATTTATTCCATCCATGTTTACTGATTGTCTACTGTGTAATAGGTACAGTAGGGGATAGAGAGACCATAAAGCATGGTCCCTGCCCT
The DNA here is from genome assembly GCF_000442215.2 of Lipotes vexillifer. Classification (NCBI taxonomy): domain Eukaryota; kingdom Metazoa; phylum Chordata; class Mammalia; order Artiodactyla; family Lipotidae; genus Lipotes; species Lipotes vexillifer. The sequence continues at coordinate 521,763 of NW_006787659.1, read as the reverse complement.
CTAAGAGATTTTAATCTCCAAAAAGGAAAGTGCTGTGTACAAATTGTGCTATCTTAAATAGCCCACTGAGTAAGGTTGGTGTAAATAAAATACATACACTCACTTCAACATCGGGAAGTTGTAAGTGTCACATAGATGGCACAGAGAATAAATGGTGGAAAAATTCAGTTTAGAGAGTGGTAAGTTTAGAGGGTGTATGATCAGGGAAGGACTTAACTGAAGAGCTAACATTGATCATAAGTTAGATTTGTAAAAACATGATACCTGTGGTTCTTTCATATTCTGAAAGTATTATATATTGATTGTATAAAATTGGAAAAGTACAGAAAAGAAATAAGGAGAAAACAATCAGAATTGCTCATAATCCCACCACCTAGTGAGATACATGTTGTTGGGTTTTGAGGTGTATTGTTGTAAGGTTTCTTCCCCCATTTATGAGTGAGTGTGTTTGTGTTTGTATTTGTATTGTGTTAGTCGAGGTTTTCTGCAGAAAACAGATAGCAGAGTTAAATTCTATGAGTGGGTAAAACATAAGGGAAGCATGGGGGTGGTGCAGGAAATCAAGACTAGTAATAGTAAAGGAGCTGTTACCAAACTTAGGCTGTTAGTGAAGGAATCAGGGGAGGGTGTGGTTACGAAAACTTGGAAGGAGAGCCAGTAGAGCAAATGACCTTGAGAGAAGCAGTGTCCTTCATGCAGTAGACTCAGCCAGCCGAGCAACTTTGCAGGGACAGTGGAGAGAACACACCCTGTTCTCCTTTCCTTGTGTCTCAGATCTTGTGCTGCGGCTTCCAACTGGCTGAACCCAGCTGGAAAACAGAGATCAAGAGCTCCCAATGGGTAGAGCTTACAATCAGAGAGTAAGATAGAGGAGGATCATGAGTAAACCCAGAACGGCCAATCAGTGTATCTTCCAAAGTTGGGTCAATCTGTACATACAGTTTTGGAACCTGTATATTGTGACTGTTATATGGGTTATTAGCTATTCTCCTATGATGCTATTTTTAATCATTGTATATTACACTATAAAATGGATAATTATAAATTATTGTGAATGCCCCGCCATATAATAATTAGGATGTTTCCATCTTTTGCTCTTAAAATTAACATGACAATATATGTGTGTGTGTGTGTGTGTGTGTGTTTGTTTATTTAGCTCCATGCAGCCGTCTTTATTTTCTCAAGGTTAATTCTGAGAAGTGGGATTGTTGGGTCAAAGGGTATGCTCATGTTTAAGACTTTTGATGTATGTTGCAAAGTTATCTTCCAGAAGACTATACCAATTAGTTAAAGTAGACCTTTATTTTAATGGGTAAGATTTTGATACATGGAAACAGATGGACTAGCGATAGATGGCATTTGGAGGGACTTCCGAGTGAGCACTGTGAAGAAGGGAATGGAAATGAAAAGGCACATGTTATACTAGGCGATGGAAAATTCATCTAATTTGACTTGAGAGAGTTAGTAATGGGTCTAGTAGTCTATTTATACTCACAGTGTTGGAAAGCCCCGGTGACAGAACTGTTACACAAGGCAGCACAGCACAGCACGGCTTCAGGAAAAATGCACTATACACCTGCAAGTAGGTTCAAGATTGAAACTGGGAAAGTGGAAACATGTTTAAACCCCAAGTACAAATGAAGATGTACCTAGAAAAAGCCTAGAGGGCCATTTGACAAATTTTGGTCCAAATCATGGCTCCCCTATTTACCAACTGTGTGACTTCGGACAAGTGACATAAAGTCTCTTGGTTTGAGGGTTAAAGACTTTGTGTTGAGAGTACGTAGCACAGCATCTGGTGCATGGTAGGGACTCGACAACTGGTCGCCACCGAGGAATGAGTCCAGGACAGTAATGGTGACTGCATCTCACATTCTGTGTCATTGGACTTTGCCCTCTGGCGGGAGAGGGGCAGCACCTGGACAGCCAGCCCTGCAGGCCCTGAGCACCCTCCTTCTTGGTGTCTAGCAAAGCGGATAGAGGGTGTAAGCCAGGAACACAAAGAAATAACATTTCTCTAATAAAAATCTACAGAAAAATAGAATTTTATCAATTTCAAACTTTATCTCCTAATTTTTGTTTTAATGCTTTTGAGTCTGTTACCACCTATTTGCCTTCAAGTACAACTAGAGGAATTATACTCCCATGTTAGCAGCAAATCCCTGAAATATTCTACCATGCATTAGTGTGTGTCTTTTGTTGTACCTGCCCAGACTCCATATACCCTTCTTTGGGTAAAATCAGCACAATTTCTCTCTGGAAAAACTCAAGTTTTCAGTTCATGAGGTTTGTGTGGTAACTCAAAGAAGGTAACTTGTAATTCATGCCTGCCTGTTCAGAGCCTGGTTCGTCCCTTAACCTCAGTGATTAGTTCAGGGGTGATGTGACCCATGTCAATCTAATCAGAGCAAAACCTGGGATTTTACAGGACTTTTGCTAGGAGCTCACTCTGTTTTCCCTCCATTGGACTTAGGCTTGTAAGCGTGGAAGACGGAAGCTGCTACTGTTTGCCATCATGCCATCATGAGGTTGCTTGATAGAGTAGCCAATATGATGGGCTGCCGTGAGCTTAGTTAAGAGATGCAGAGATAAACCAGCTCTTGTCACTCCCTTAATGCCCTGGATCAGACTATACCTGAAGCTAGTCTCCTCTTGGACTTTATATTTACAAGAGGCAATGATTCCTCTTTTGCAGTTTCAGTTAGTTGGATTTGGAATTTTCTGTCATTTTTAGCTAAAACAGAGCTGGCTCACACATACACTTAGTTCAGTAGTTTATTTTTCATGGGATGTGAGGTCATGATGAGCATCGTAATTCTTACCAATTCCCATGATGGGAGTAAAAATTAAATTTCATGCTACTCAACAGTGTTTAAGAACTAATAAGCTAGAACATGGGGAAGGTCAACCTAATACTTCTCTGGACTTGAGAAATAATTTTATATCTTTCATGCAGTAGACACTTCAGCCAAAAGTCCCCTCATCACTGAAATACTGCACTTTTAAAATAAATATATATAGAGAGCAAACATGTGAGGAATCTGGTGGAATATCTCCATTTCATCAAAATAGAATCTTCTGAGAGAAACATGCACTTATTGGGCTTTTTTCCCCCTGAAGTCAGGATTGTCTGGCTCAGCGTACAATAAGTCCTTTGTATCTTTCTCTGTCATCTTCTCATTCAGGATGAAAGCGACACAGAACTGCCAGCCCCAGTCCCCTCCCTACAGACTGATTTCCTCAGGGCTTTCATCTCCGCAGTTGCTAATGTCACCAACAGGCGGGCTTTGAAGTCAGAGGGAGGGGACCCCTTAACTGGGCAGCAGCCAGGACCCTTCTTGGGAGCCACAATTTCAGCATCCAGTCCAGGTCATCAGCTCTGGCTTGAGGCGTAGGGGTAACTAATCCCTGACAGGTGACATGGGAGACTATTATCTTCCTCTTCTTCTTAGTCCCAGGTGTGAGGAGAAACCTTGTCCCTGTGTATTCTTGGACTGAAGCTGCTCCCTTTGCAGAGAGCCAGGCATTGACAGCACCTTCCTCTGGTGCGGCTCTGGGGTATGAGGAATGCAAAAGCCAAACAGCACTTGGGACAGAGAAGAAAGCAGGAGGGCTCAGTTCTTGCTTTCTCCCCTGATGTACCTGCTTTTCCATCCGTGTCCTGCCTTAGACGTTGGGGCATAGACACATGAATGATTTTGTAGGTTGCTTTTGAGCTCTGGGTGAAAGTGCGTACCCGCGTCTCTTGCATTTTTGCCTATTTCCCGGGCCCTGGGGAGCTGGGAGTAAACCCTAAACCCGGTGGAGTGGGGGGTGGGATAGGGAAACAGAGACCTTCACCCCTCCTCTCTCCCTCCCACCCTTCCGCCATGCTTTGTAAGACTTTCTGTGTCAAAGAAGGAGGAGGTCTTCTCCCTTCCTGAGGACTCCGTGGCATGAAATCTCATTCCATAGTTCATAATTTTCCTCCTTTGCTTTCCTGTCTCTTGGCTGCCTGTTTACATTTTCCATCTCCCTCTCTTGCTTCTCTCTGTTTCTCTTATTCTCTTTCTTGTATTCAAATAGTCCATTCAAGTTTGCCTCCAAACAACTTTCTGCAATCACTTTGCCTTCCTTCTCTCTCTTAGTGTATATTTACTTCTATTTTCCCTCTTTAGAAACCTTCCTTTTCCAAATTTCTTCTGAGTCCTGAAGCTCTGGGCCAGGCTGCCCAGGATGCCTATAAAGCTTCTTAGGGGAAAGGCCTTGGAAACTTTAATGGGACAGTAACATTCCAAGCTCGGCATGAATGGCTGACAATCCACAATTCTCCCTGGCAAGAGGTTTTTCCAGAGGCCCGTCCATAATGCTTTCATGCCAGAACTTGGGATTTCCAGATGTGGTATTAGGGCTATGGGCAGTCAGTTTTTCTACAAAAGCAACTCTGAACCTAGTTTCTCATAATTACTGGAAAAACAAATAGCCATTTCCATGGCTTTCTCCTCCTCCTTTTTTTTTTTTTTTTTTTTCTCCTCCCCCTTTTTTTTTTTTTTTTTTTTTCACTTTTATTCTTATGCATGGCTTAGAGTTGCTTACATTTAGACCAAAAATTTCAAGGCACTGATGGTATAACTCACAATAGTTAAGATGCTGGTTTCCACAGACTGTTATCCAGCATCCATTCTGTCTCAGACAGAGGATCACATTTCCTCTTAATGCCTGTTTTAAATATGTAGATGCCATTTAAAGTTTATTTGCATATTCATAAGAAAAGCTATTTCCCTTCCTAGCTTTTAATTCCCATCATGGTTAGGTGTGATTTAGCAATTTCTCACAGTCCTGGTGACGGGTCTGGTCAGTTTTTTAAAGGTAAGAAGTATTCAGGGAAAGCAATTCTTAGGAACAGAAACCCTGATATAGAGGATATTGCCAGGGGGCTTCTGGAATGAGACGCTGTGTATCATGGCCTGAAGCTGGTGGTAGAGGGATATGGATTCGAGGTAGGGGAGGGTGGGACTCCTATTCCAGCCCTGCCAGCTCCCAGCCCTGTGATCCTTAGGTAGGATCTGAACTTCAATTTCTCATCTATGAAATGTCCTCTGGGACTAACGCTATACTGCAGACTTGCTGATAGGATTTGATAAAACAGTATTTGTTAAGTACCCAGTGCAATTGTATGTAAACTTACATGAAACTTACTACCTGCTAGACAGGTTCTAAGTGCTCTGAAAATACTCCTCCACCCCTTCCTGACAGCCCTATGAGATGGCCCCATTTTTATTATCATCCCCATTTTCCAGAGGAGAAAAATGAGCTACAGAGAGGTTGACTAACTTGGTTATGGTCACACAGCTAGTGACGGAACTGGGATTCCAACCGCGGCCTCTGGTCATCAAAGCCGTGCAGGAGCCCAGGGTGCCCTCCATGTAATAGTCACTCCATGGATGTGTACACTCATCCCTGCTTGCTGCCTGTTCTGTTTTCATGATGCCCTGTTCTATCTTCTAGCTTTGTGACATGACATTGCTATTTTACCTGTAATGTGACTGCCTTCACCTAATCTGCTGTTAACTCTTCCCTTGCCCACTGCTCCCTCTACTTGTCGGCACTTACATTCCCCAGTCCTCCCAACAGCTGTTCACCCCACCGGCCCAACACACATTTTATAATGCTGTATGGTTCATCTTTCAAGCTCCTTTTCCTGAATTTAGGATCTTAAGTCAAACTCAATAAAATTGCTGAGCACAAATTAGACTCTGCGTCAAATATAGGCAGATGTGTTTTAAATTTCATGTTTTCTGTAGCTACACTTTCAGCTGATAACTAAATGACCCAATTTACTGTAAAATTTCCCTTGGCTTGACCTTCCAACAGGTAACTCCTGTCCACCAGACCTCTTGCTGAACACTGGTCTTCCTAACTCCTTCACTTACCCCGGGCCCATTTTGCAACACAACGAGGTTGGTCAGTTCAGCGGCCAGGATGTGATGGCAGATATCTCTTTCTCTAGGGCTGACCAGCCCCCTCCCACCCCGCTCCCTTGTGTCTTATTCTCTGCCACCAGGTTCCCATCTTAGGTTACCAGACTGATCCTACAGTCATCTGAGTTTGTGATGAGTGCTTGAGCGTTGGATTTCTGGATATCCAGAGGTAATCAAGTTTCGATCATGTATGGGGCCCCTTCCCTTGTTTCTAATTTAGCGTTTTCCTTGCCTTCTGCCTTGTTTTGACTTTAGCATTAATCCCAGTCTCAGGTCCAAACTGGCCCTGGTTTTCCCCACTTCTCATGTGATCCCTGTCTGTCTTGGTTGTTCTCTTACTCAGTGGCTGTCAGACTGTCACGTGGGCCCTGTGTTTCTTGTATCCACTGGTTGCTTCAGGGCTAGACCTACATACAGCCACATGGCTGCTGCTCCTTTAGGCCACCTGCTGCCTGAGGGCCTTCAAAGCACTCAACTTCTATCCTCCTGTTGCCCGAGGGACTGTGTCTCCTTTTCCACTCATCTGCTTTTTGTGACACTTGAGTCATTCTTCAGAAACTACTCAAGCAAAACCATCACAAGTTCCCTGCTAAATGTCACTCTCTATTTGTACTTTGGAATAAATTATATGCTCACTCCCTTTTACTAAGTATTAATTGAATTTCTGTTATTTCTGGAACACTATTTAGGGTGTTGTAGTAGAAGCATCATTAGTTCCTCCTTTTGGCTCAGCTGTAACACATGCAACTGATACAAAAGGAGCTGTTAGTCTAGGACCAGACTCACATCCCAGAATTTCCCAGGGAATAGCTGTGAAATCCAAAGAGAAACTGGAGTTTGTACACTAATGCTATACTTTTGACTATTAATCCTGACAAAGAGCGGCCTCTAAGTCTCGTTAACTCTCTAGTATCTACCCTGACATGTGCTGCACAATTTCAAAACTTCAATCCCTGATAAATACAGGATGTTCTCAGTTGACTGTGCACCGTGGTTAGAAAGATGTTTTACACCAGTGCCCAGATGGCAGGTCTTTTGTGTCTGCCTCTTCTGTTTCACGCTGCCGACAGCAGGGGTAGATAGAAGTACACATCTGAGAGGCAGCGAAGGTTCTCCTCCCACACCAGAGGCTTCACTCCTGCAACAGGGCTAGATGGGGCTGTCTGGATTCTTTGTGAGCATGCTGCAAACTAACATTATCAAGGAAGAAACCTTGCCTGATGTTAGATCACTGATATTTGCCTGGTGGTGTTTCCTTGCAGAAAATTGCAAGAAAGTGATTGAAATGAGTTTGTTGAGACAACTACAGAAAAATCCACCTCTTTCAAGGGCAAAGTTCTGAAAATATCCTCGCAGACTGGGGAAACTGGCTATTTGCTTGTCACTGTATTTTCGTAAAACGAATGATGCATCCGAAAGATAAACAGTGACCATGTCAGGAACCAATGGTATTTTGTTGAAGGCTGGAGCATGCTTACAGTTTCAAATTTTTTTAAGTTACGAGGATAGAGATTTATTTATAAATGTTTGGCCCAAAGCTCATAAAATGTCTGAGTTCTGTTGGTACCACACACAAATCTTTTGCGGTGGTTTTGAGAAAACCCCAGACTTTTCAAGACTGGGAACAGATGGAGCTCTAAACTAACTGCATTTCACAACAGGGACATGTTACTATCTGCCAGTCTGTTTTCACTGTATGTGAGATGTTCTTCGTGCTAGTCAGCAGATTTATTAAACTTCTATGAGTATGCAAGCTTTTGAAGCATCTGTGCCATATACAGTTATAAAAATTAGGGAAACTCAGACCTAGCTCTGCCCTTTAAGAGTTCTTGGTAATTCTTAATTACCTTCAGAAAGCGTAACCATTTAAATATGTTTTATAAGCTGGGCTCTTAAGCATTCTGGTCACAAAGTATTCACATGGACAGGTCTACAAGAACTTGAAGTCAGATGCTTTGAAAACATCAAGATAAAACAATTCATTCAAATCCTAACATTTTCCCTTCGCATGTAGCTGGCTGAAATCCACTGAATGAGAACAAGTTGGTTGTACCTGTATGGCACTGCAGATACTGTGCATGTTTCAGAACCTTAGCTGGGATTCGCCAGCTTCTCAGCCTTTGATTATGTAGTTACATATGCTGACCCTTCACACAGCAATCTCAAAGTGTGGAGCTTAAAGTCACCTCCCTTTGAAAGAGAAAAAATACATTCTCTCTCTCTCCTCCCACCCTTCTCCTCATCCCCTTTCTTTCTTCTCCTTTCTCCCTTTCTTGTTCTTTTTTTCACTCAAGTTATACAAACAGTAAGGGGCCAAATTTCATGAAAGTAAGTGTTGCCTTTACCAAAGAGCATAAAACTGGCATGTCACAGTTTCTCACATGCCAAGTTTACTACATCAAACCTAAAACTTACCAATGCTAACTAAAGAGTTAAATTATTTAACTTAAAATTATGTAACTTGATCAAATGATTCATTATATGTTTACTTTGATTAGCTAATACCCTGACTATATGTAGAATGATTCAACTTACGCATGTACAATTAACTCAAAATATCTTAGAATGTGTCTTTTGTATACGGGTATGCTTCTCAGCCAGTCATTGAATATTGACTGGATAAAGGAATCAGTCTTAGAGATGGCCCTTTGTACAGGTTTAAAAACAACATTGTGAATCATTATTAGCATAAGATAAACTTAAGGATATTTGTCATTGGGTATATATGAACCCTGGGGAAAATAGCATGTGAAAGTCACATGTTGGCATATATGCTTTGGTTCAAGGTCTTAATGAGTTTCTTGCATTTCACTTTCCTGAGATAGTCCCTGAATCAAGCTTCCCAATTGTTTACATCATTACATCTCTGCTTTCCTTTGCATTGCCTGTGGAAGGCTCTAAATGCCAGCTGCAATATGAAAAAGCTTTTTTATTTTATCTTATTCTACGTTTATTGAATTTGTGGCACTAAGGGTTGGGGGACCTAGGTAGAATCTTAGCTTTTAGCCCTCGGCCAAATAAATATTCTTTTTTTGTTGTTATTGGCAGGTTTTTGGTTTTTGGTTTTTTTGGAGTATAGTTGATTAACAAGGTTGTGTTCGTTTCAGGTGTGCAGCAAAGTGAATCACTTATACATATACATATATCCACTCTTTTTAAAATTTTTTCTCATATAGGCCATTACAGAGTATTGAGTAGAGTTCCCTGTGCTATATAATAGGTCCTTGTTAGTTATCTCTTTTATATATAGTCGTGTGTATATGTCAATCCCAATCTCCCGATTTATCCCTGCCCCCCTCCCCAAACAAATATTCTTTTTCCTGTAATTTTGTTTCTCAGGACCTGGACAAATTGGCTGCTTTGTTTGTTTTTTGAATAGAATGAGCCATGACCAAACATGATCGTGCAGTCAGTAACTAATTAGATCTAAGTCTTATAGAAGGTGCCAGTTGAGCATGATGTAAGAGTGTTTGTGTTTGGGTGGAAGGCTAGGAGTTAGGGAGAGAGCTGGATCTTTGGTGTCTTCCCTCTAAGTGGTGTTAAATGAAGCACAGATGGCTTTAGACCCATGCTTCCCGTATTGTGGTCCTCAGACCAGAAGCAGAAACATCATGTGGGAACTTGGTAGAAATGCAGATCTCAACAGTAGGGGGTCAGGAGCTTGAAGGAGATGTCTTCATGCAGGGGCCTTTCAGTAACCAACGCGTTGTAGAGACAGGCAGCCACCTGTTTCAGCTTTGTTGTCTGGGAGTTGTTCCACAGCTTGTCCAGGACTGGCAGAAATCTGTCAAGCTGTAGCTCTGTCTCTTGCCTGGTATGGAAGGACTATGCTCCCATACAGCCTTCCTAGTTGAAAACAATCCTATTTTACTTTATTTTATTTAAAATTTATTTTTATTGAAGTGTAGTTGATTTACAATGTTGTGTTAATTTCTGCTGTACAGCAAAGTGATTCAGTTATACATATATATACATTATTTTTTAAATATTCTTTTCCATTATGGTTTATCACAGGATATTAAATATAATTCCCTGTGCTATACAGTAGGACCTTGTTGTTTATCCATTCTATATATAATAGCTTGCATCTGCTAACTCCAAACTCCCAGTCCTTCCTTCCCCCACCCCCCTACCCCTTGGCAACCACAAGTCTGTTCTCTATGTCTGTGGTTTTGTTTCTGTTTTGCAGATAGGTTCATTTGTGTCATAGAAAATAATCCTACTTTTGAAAAGTCTACAGCTTTTAAAATAATTTATTCAAAAGTTAGTCCTCTTCATCTGTAAATGTATCCTGTGGCTTATTTAAGGCAAAACATTCTCTTATCCTGTTTTTAGAACATAAAAAATGGAAAGTAACAGCTTAATATCCTCTCCCTTTCCTTTGGACATTTGAAAAAAATGTTTAAAGAGGCTATTTGCCTTTTACACTTCATGTTTCTTCATGTAATCCTTTTTATTTCTAAGTTTTTCTTTTCAGGACCTATTTCCCAGCACATGTAACTCTATAGTAATTAACCTAGTTCTCCAATTGGAAACGTGTTGAAGCAAAGTCCCCCTTTTGCATGAGGATAGGAAATGACAGTCCTTTGGGTACAAAATTAGTTCCTCTTAATCCTCCCCCAAGGTGTACCATTTTGTGCTCTAACTTGTATGGCCTGTAAACCTTTAGGAATTTTATTGTCTTTGAACATTATCCAGCAAATCTCCTCTAATTAATTTAATCCCTAAAGAAATATGCTTGTTGATCAGTATAAATCAAGGCCAAAAATATCAGTACTGCTTGGAAAGCTCTGCTTTTGGCAAGAAGAATCTTGACCTGAGTTGTTTTGAGTTCACACAACAAAGATATGTAGGGAGGTTTTTACTCTACCCACCCCCATTTTATAGGGACAACTGGCAGACACAGTAATCTTCATGTATGTGCTCATCCCTCTGACAGCCTTCTCCCAACTGCTATGGAACATTATTAACATTTTTAGATTTGCAGAAGTAGTCTTAGAATAATCAGAAGGCCAAGCATCCTGAGAGGTCACTCAATGCCGCCCATGGAGGTAAATCAATTTTTCTCTAAAGGATAGCATGAATGAATGTCTCTTTTGTTTTTTTCAGGGCTTCGAGGCTGGAGGAACCAATTGTCTTTCTAGATAACACAGTTTCATGATTAACAACACACTTTATCAGAAGCGTCCCTCATGAGAAAGCTCAGTGCCTTCAACTATAGCTCAAGATCATTGCCTCCGCCTTGCCTTCTTCATGCCTGAAAGTCCAGTAGTAAATCACCCCTTGGCTTCTCCTCTCCCCACTAAATTATTCTGATTTCTTTCATCTTTTTGCATCTATTTTAGTTTCTAGCTTTCTATCTTTTCCTTATTTCTCTCTTAATTCTTTCTAAACTCTTCATTTAAACCAGACAGTATTTTAGTAGGATCAAGGGAGTGCTGACTTGAGTGGGTAGGTGGATCATCTAATAATTCTTGTGTATGTTTTCATTCTTATATCCCAGAGTCACTACAAAATCGTAGACTACTGTGATTCCTTTATCCCTTCTTCACATGCTTGCATGTGGATTTAGATATAACATCTTTTTTTGTCCAGCCTATTTTATAGGTTAATAGATAAATAGGAAACTCTTTTATTGATTGTTTTTAACATAACAGAATTTGAAGTTACAGTGTCAACACATAATGCTTTTCTCAGACCAACGATAGCTGAAGTTCATAAACCTTTTCTTTAAAGGGCCAGAGAGTAAATATGTTAGGCTTTATGGGCTATAAGGGCTCCATTACAACGACTCAGTTCAGCTGTTATAACACCAGAGTAGCCATAGACGTTACATCAATGAATGGGTGTGGCCGTGTTCCAATGAAACTTTGTGAACACTGCGAAATTTGAATCCATATAATTTTCATATCACAAAATATTATTATTGTTTTTATTTTTTCCCCAACCATATGAAAAATGTAAAAAGAACATTCTTAGTTTGTGGGCAGTACAAAAACAGACAGTCAGCTGAATTTGGCCCTTGAGCTACAGTTTGCTGACCCCTGAATTATACGAAAAGGGAAGTTTGAATGAAGTACTGAAAACATTTATTAAGCTGAAGCATATCTTTTGTCCAAGAGTGGTTTTTTAGGCTCCTCTCTTTTATATTTACTGCTGCAATCTCTTATGAATCAGATCTACTTCCACTGTTTTCTAGTGTCTTTTCTGGCATTAATTTAATGCCACTATACTACACTGCTTCTAGTAGAATGCCTGGCAAGGGTTCAAACAATGTTGAGTGAGTGAATGAATGAATGAGTGAAAACGGGGTTGGGGAGAAAGAAAGAAAGAAAGAGACAGACTACTTAAAATGAAGACAGTTTTATAATTAATAAAGAGGACAAATAAATACAGTTAGCTCTTTGAAAGAATCATCTATTTTCCCCCATCTCAGTGCTTTTATATTTTGAACAAAGAAAAAAAAGTTGAATATAATTCTGTTGCTCCTCTACTTTTCCTTTGGCATTGCCTCAGATTTGTGGACAAATTTTAATTTTTAAATGTGTACCCATATTAGGGTACAAACACCTATACTTTTTTTTAAAAATGATGCCATCCAGTATAATGAAGTTATATCCATATATGTGACTGATTCACTCAGTCAATAAGGATCTTGTGCTAAATAAAATGAGGTTCAAATTTACCATGGACCGAGACTGCTTTGACAGTAATAGATCTAACATTGAAATGTGAACAGCAGCCCAGCAAATACTTATTCTTTTTTAAAAATTAATTTAATTTATTTATTTATCTTTGGCTGCGTTGGGTCTTCGTTGCTGTGCACAGGCCCCGTCTAGCTGCGGTGAGCGGGGGCTACTCTTCGTTGAGGTGCCCGGGCTTCTCATTGCAGTGGCTTCTCTTGTTGTGGAGCATGGTCTCTAAGCGCACGGGCTTCAGTAGTTGTGGCTCACAGGCTCTAGAGCACAGGCTCAATAGTTGTGGCGCACGGGCTTAGTTGCTCTGTGGCATGTGGGATCTTACCAGACCAGGGCTCAAACCCATGTCCCCAGCATGGGCAGGCGGATTCTTAACCACTGTGCCACCAGGGAAGCCCCAACTGCTTATTCTTGATAAGAAGATCCAGCAAAGAGAACATTGACAAATCAAAATAAATCCTTTGCTGTAACTGAAAATGTACCTTATAGCGTATATCCTTTGGACGTGGATAAATGGTATTGTAGAGTAAGTAAAGGACAACACACTTAGAAAAAATGTTTATGATTTATTCACTCTGATACAGTATACAAAACTCATCCTAGTCAATGAAAACCCCTTTTTGAACACTGCAGATCTACATCATTATTGCGCCTATATTTATGCTTTTCTATGTATGTAGGTATTTACATAGACTACCCTGGTCATTTCGGCTTAGAGAAACAGTGCTATTTTGAAAGCCACGATAACATGTATCCCTGTTTTTCTGTGGCTTCATTGCTTTAAATATATATTGAGCAATACATTGGCATTGTTTCTTTAAATAAGGAAGAAAACAGAAAATCCACCAGTTCAGAGATGCCTAGGGTGCTTTGTATTCTGTAGAATGTGACCAGTTGCTCTGGAAGGGTTTAGGCTCTTAAAGAGAGGGCAATCCAATCCATATCCATTAGAACAGCCTAATGAACTGCATTTCCAAGGCTTGACTTGGTCCAATTAAATGAGAGACAAGCTAGCTAATAGAACCATCAGATAAGCTGGCTAAGACCACTGATTTTATTCCACATGCAGAGAAATTCATTGGGATGGAGCCAGGTTTACCATTCCAGCGCTTTCCAAATAAGCTCTGTGGAACGCCAGTTCCATAAAATGCAACCAAATAAAGGGTTCTATTTAAAAGAGTAGTAAGAGTGGTTTAGGAGACCCTGTGAGATACCATTCTAGCAGATTCACAGGGCAAACTCACATACCCGGGCTCCAGACAGTCCTGCAGGAGTCCTGACATTAGAATACATTCTTGGTCCTTTGCTCTCTTCTCTGCTTTATGAGGCTAAAATTAAGTAGCACTTTGTAAATCTAATAAATTGTTTCAACCCCAGAATTTCTGATGTGGAAAATTCCCCAAGAAGATAAGATCAAAATTTAAAAAATCTTTTACCTTTACAAAATGTTCTTTCCCTGCTTAGAGATTAAAAACTCTATTTTTTCTGATTTTAAGTGATTAGGAGCTTGTATATTCTTTTTTTTTTTTTTTTTTTTTTTTTAAGGCTTTTGAGGAATTGGCAATGGAATGAGAAATAAAATACCATCCCTCCCCATTCTTTGACAGGTGCCAAAATGCCCTGAATTTAACTGGGTCAGCTCTGAGCTAGGATCATGAGTCCAGTCTCAGTTATGCAACACCAGTTGGGGCCTCTGGTCATGTTAAGGGGTGTTGCAGAAACAGTAACAAGAAAATTAATTTTGTTTATTTTCATTTATAGGATTAATATTTTTCACACAGGAAGAAGCGTGTTTTGAAATGATAGGGTGTGGCAGGTCCTAAAAGACTGTGGACCACAGGGGAGCCACAGGGGTGCTCAGCCTGGGCTCTGTTCACCTGTTAGGGCAGACAAGTTCTGGGTCATGGGGCTGCCCTGTGTACAGCAGGATGCCCAGCAGCATCCCTGTCCTCTGTCTCTGACTGCCAGCAGCAGCCGTTTCCAGCAGTGCCAATCACAAATGCCTCAGACACTGCCAGATGTCCCCTGGGAGGCAAGGACCCCTGGGCTGGCTGCCCGCTGTGGGGCCTCTTTGTTAGTTGCTACCTGGTGCCTTTTGCATTCCTAGACTTTATGTGCCCAACTCATTTATCTGGAAATGAACTCCAAAATATGACTTTTCAGTTATCACCAACCTGCTCGTATTACTACATTCTTTTAAAATAAATTAATATTTCCTAGAGAACTATTTCATTGTTATAAAATCCAAATTGTGTATAAGGCTTCAGTTTCTACTGTTCCTTGGGCAGAGCTTGAAATCAGAACAATTTAAGTGCTATAAATTCTGAAACAGTAATTGAATTATAGGATACTGTCTTTTAGAATTTTCGATATATAAGACCAATGGGATGAAATATGAAAAAATTTTTTGAGAGGTGTCTGAATTAATTGGTTTAAACGTGATTTTTATGAGTGAATATTTATTTGGGTGAGAAAAATATAATTCACTTTTTTCAAAAAGCTAATTCTTGGTCAGATTAAAGAAAGTCAGTCTCTAAGAACGCTAAGATCAGTGACAAATTAGATATTTTTGACACTGAACTTTTCACCCCGGAATCTTGGTTCTACATCTTCATTTCTACTGAAAGCGGTTCA
>NW_006787659.1:505265-506461 GCF_000442215.2 Lipotes vexillifer | reverse complement strand
CGGTTCAGATGATTAAAAAAATTTTTTAAATGTTCACTTGCAACAACAAGTTATAAAATTAATTCTGTGAATCCATGAACTTGGAGAAATCATGTATGTGACCTGAACTGCTTGCAAGGCTTTCCTTTAGTATATTTTTAAAAGTTTATCAAATTCCTGTTATATTAGTAACAAACCTACATAATGTTTAAATTAGTTTTGTTTATATTTATACATTTCATTCTTTTACTCTCCTTGTTCCTTCTACCTTTCCATTTTATCTCTTATTATTCAGATAACAACACTAAAAGAATGGTACTGTTCAATGTAACTTCATGGGGTGAGCATTGATTTTTTTTTTTAAACATGTGCATGTGTGCACACAACAAGATAAAAGAGAGAACAGAAGGGAAGGGAGAGAAAAAAGCTGCTAAAAATATTAACAGGTGGAAGTGTGCCTTATAGTACAATCCTTTGTACCTCTTTTATTAAAGCAAAACAATAAAAGAAAAAAGAACTCTGAGCTTTTTTTTATGGTTACATTTTTTTTTCATTGAAGTATAATTAACTTACAAGATTATGTTAGCTTCAGATGTACAACATAGTGATCCAGTATTTGTATACGTTACAAAATGGTCACCACAATAAATCTAGTTACCATCTGTCACCACACAAACTTATTACAGATGACTGGAGAAAGAAGATGTGGTATATATATATATGCAATGGAATATTACTCAGCCATAAAAAAGAATGAAATCTTGCCATTTGTGACAGCATGGATTGGCCTAGAGGGTATTATGCTCAGTGAAATAAGTCAGAGAGAGACAGACAAATACTGTATGATTTCACTTATATGTGGAATCTAAACAAAGCGAATGAACGAAGATAACAAAACAGAAATGGAGTCAGAGATTCAGAGAACAAATGGGTAATTGCCAGAGGGGAGGGAATTAGGGGAGGAGAGAAACAGTTGAGGAAAATTGAGAGGTATAAACTTCTAGTTATAAAATAAATTATTTGTGGGTATGAAATGTACAGTGTGAGGAATATAGTCAATAATTATGTAATGCCTTTGCATGGTGACATATGGTAACTAGACTTATCCTGGTGATCATTTTCAAATGTATAGAAATATCAAATCATTGTTGTGTCCTAGGAACTAACACAGTGTTGTAGGTCAATTGTACTTCAATAACAAAAAAAACTCATAGGGA
>NW_006787659.1:481799-505192 GCF_000442215.2 Lipotes vexillifer | reverse complement strand
GGGAAAGAGATCAGATCTGTGGTTACTAAGGCAGGGAGTAGGGGAGGAGGCTTAGATGAAGGCTCTCAAAAATTACAAACTTCCAGTTATAAGATAAATAAGTCCTAGGGATGTAATATATAACATGATAAATATAATTAACCCTGCTGTATATTACATATGAAAGTTGTGATAGTAAATCCAAAGAGTTCTCATCACAAGAAAAAAGTCTTTTTCTAACTCATTAGTGTTGTATCTATTTGAGATGACAGATGTTCATAAACTTGTGTGGTCATCATTTCATGATGCATGTAAGTCCAATCATGCCATACACCTTGAACTTACACAGTGCTGTATGTGAATCATATCTCAATAAAATTGGTAAAAAAGGGAGGGAGGGAGGGAGGGAGGAAGGGAAAGGAAGGGAAGGGAAGGGAGAAAGAAAGAGAGAGAGAGGGAGGGAGGAAGGAAGGAAAGAGAGAAAGGAAGGAAGGAAGGAAGGAAGGAAGAAAGGAAAGAAAGAAAGAGAAAGAAAGAAAGAAAAAGAAAGAAAGAAAGAAAGAAAAGAAAAGAAAGAAAGAGAAAGAAGAAAGAAAGAAAGAAAGGAAGGAAGGAATAAGTAAGTAAATAAAAAGACCAAAGGTAAATTTTAAAAAAACCTGTTGAAGTGGACAGTACCAGGTACTGGAATGATCTATGGTGACAAGCTCTTGGTTCTCTGCAGACCTGGTGATGGCAACGCACAGACCATTTCTTTATTTTATAGGAGAAGCTGAGTGAAACCAAGCGTAGCTGCTGTAGGGGTAGAAGCTGTCAGATGTGTGGGCACCTGGCACCCAGGCTGTGCAATTTGAGTTCTGTCCTGAGTCATCGGGATTGACCCTGAGTGTGATATAGCTTAAAGTCACAATCTTGAGAAGCAGACCCACATTTTGTCATTTGTTCACTCTGGGACCATGGGCATCTCCTTGTGTTCACCTGACAGTGTGCAAGATGCTGTGGGAAGTAGTAGGATTCCCAGCACAGAGTTCCTGTCCTTTAGGAGCTTTGAATCCACCAAGCCGTCTAGGATACAAAGTCAAGAGGCAACCGTCTTTTCTTGAAAGCTGCATTCAGGAAGCACTAGTGAATATTTACTCCTCTTTGCATTTAGAGCTTTTGGTCTTGCCAATGTTCAGGCTGAGAACAAGAATGAGTAAAAGCATTATTTTAATGCATATCTTGAATTCATTTATTTTGTGTATCTGCCTCCTAGTTAGGGAGCAACATCATTAAAGACAGGATTGTAATTTATTTATTTATTTATTTATTTATTTTTGGCGGTACGTGGGCCTCTCACTGCCGCGGCCTCTCCCGCTGCGGAGCACAGGCTCCAGACGCGCAGGCCCAGCGGCCATGGCCCACGGGCCCAGCCGCTCCTCGGCATGCGGGATCCTCCCGGACCAGGACACGAACCCGTGTCCCCTGCATCGGCAGGAGGACTCCCAACCACTGCGCCACCAGCGAAGCCCAGGATCGTAATTTTTAAACCTGTTCTTAGGTCTTAAATTATTTTGAAATGATCTGAGAAATGTATGTTCAGTATATTGAATGATCTGTTGAATATATATGCAATATATTGGAATATCTCTCTCTTCCACTAAACTACTAACATATCAAGGGTAGGGTATATGTCTTATTCATCTTTGGAATCATAGTGTCCTATTGTATAGTAGGAACTCAATAAATGCCAGACTGAGCCAGATTTAGAAATGTGATATGTGATCTTAAGATCAATGGAAAGCATGATATCCATTTGTGATTAAAGAAAAGTAGGGTCAGGTTAAATAAGTTAACTGTTTATAAAAAGTCACATTTCCACTGCCCAACAGATGATCGAGGTGGCTCTTATCAGATATTGTAAGAAGGTAGCTCTCCAGAGATACAAAAGAACAAACATCATTTTGTTTCCCTGAACACTTTTTCCTTGCCTGGAGAGAGTGCTGTTGGCTTGCCCATTTGTTCTTTCAACTGCCATGGAAGAGAAGACCCATATATACACTGAACCTCAGTGTTCCTATGTATTTATTTCCACCTCATCTTTTTTCCCCAAGGATTTGAGTTGAAAAATACCCAGTATTATGTACCTAGTCACCACACTGGCCTGAGTCTTCTGGTCGCCTTGCCTGGTGTTTTCCTAAGAATCTGGGCTCTGAACTAGTTTCCAACTCTAGTTGCCAACAAAGTGTCGAGTAAATAATAAATAAGCAACATATGTATTTCTTATGTGCCATAGAAGACTTACTTTGAATAAATAATAAAACATCCAGAGGACCATAAGGGATTATGAAGGATTGCTTCCATCAAGCTTTCCAGCTCATCTGGTATATAACAAACGGATTTCACCCAAGCAAGTTCTTTTGTCTCCATGAATTGTTCTTCCCCACCCACTTTGGGTGTGAGGACCCATGAGAGAAAAATGTGGTTTCTACCAGTAATGCTGGTAGAAAATGCTGACAAATGGCAGGACATTGATGGTTGTGTTGTAATGCTCAAACACTTTCTGCTGTTTGTGCCTTTTCAGATAGCAGACTGTAACTAAGAAATTTAACTTCCCTGTATTCTGAATTCTCTTAAATCTTGAATTTCAGTTTCACCTTCCTAATAAGTGTGTGTGTGTGTGTGTGTGTGTGTGTGTGTGTGTATGCATGCGTGTTTAATTAATACAGTTAAGTACAGTAAAGCCCCATGTGGCTTAGTTCAAGTACAATTTGAACTTTGTTTATAACATTGATATCTTTCTAAAGCAGGAGTTGACAATTTTTTTCTGTAAAAAATCATCTAGTAAATTTTTTTGTCTGGGTGGGCCGTACCATCTCTGTTGTAACTACTCAGTAATACACTCAACAATGCGAAAACAAATAGACGTGGTTGTGTACTAATAAACCTTTTCTTACAAAAACTGGTGACAGGGTGATTGTGGCCCACAGGCCTGTAGTTTACTAATTCCTAGTCTAACAGAATGCAAAATGGATAAATATGGGAAAGAAGCCACCTGTCTACACCATAGCCACCCCTCTCTGTGTAAACACATTTACAAGCAAGTCCAACTTAAAGAAATATTTAAATTCCTTGAGTACTAGATCTTTTTCCCCCAGGCCACAGATGAATCAGTTGCCATTACCAAATAAGAAAATGTCTTCGTCACCGTGAAACGTTGCCCTCCATCTTCACGTTATCCCCCTTAGCACACCCCTCTCTTTTACTGCTCGGTGATAAACCTCACTGGGGAGAAGGGCCCGAGTGGTGCCACCAGGATGACTTAGCATCCTCAAGCCCCAGCCTGCAGCTCTTGAAAAAGCTCCAGGCTCAGCTGGCCTCCTGGGCTGGCACTCTGTTACTGTGGGTTAGCGTGGGTATCACATTTCTAATGGATTAGCTGACTACTGGGAATGCAGAAGGGTTTTTAAAGTCTCTTAGCTTCTAAATGCAGCACATAAATGGAGTTCTATGAATATTTAATCTGAGTCAAGACCTGAAGTTCTTTGCAATTAGTTTAACTGTTGCTTTCAGGAGAGAGAGAGAGAAATAGAGAGAGAGAATTTTCTTTGTGTGTTTTCAGATTCACCATGGACTCTGTTTTTCTCATTTTGGAACTTTCCATGAGCTGGGTCATGACCACTTTTAGAAAATGGTCAGAATCCATTTCTTTTGGGGTACATCTAGCATATGTCTTCTCTCAATCATTAGGAAAGAGATGGAGTTTTCAGGTACAATATCTCTTATGTCTTTTGTTAGCAACCTTCCTGGTGCATCTCGGCAGAGCCCAGGGACTCAGGTTTGCCTAAAGTACTGGCAGCCTCCGGTGCAAAATCCACCTGCGTACCATTCCAATCAAATGAGCAACTTACTAGAAGCACAATCTGGCTTGAAATCCCACAGGACTATTTTTTTGTCTTTTGATATAAGAATATGAGAATAATGCCCTGGTACATAGTAGGCTCTCGAAAAATGCTGACTGAATAAATTCCAAGGTTCGAATCCTCATTCTTTCTCTAACAATGTAATCTTCAGTAGCACTCAATATTTCTGAGTGAGAGTTTCTTCATTTATAGGAAGAGAGATTTTATAAGGTGATTTTAGGTCCCTTATGTCTCTTAACTTCGATGCTTCTCTGGGCTCAACAGTTTGCTAGGTACTGAAATGCAAATTATTAGAACTCCCCAAAGTCTAGGAAGCCTACCATTAATTAGGAAGGCAACAAGCACACATAAATATCTAGGAAAACAAAAATTCATCATATAATCAAGGACACCTAGTACTGTTTTCAATAGAGACAGGTTATTGTGAATGTGGGAAGAGCTGATAGAAAAGGAGAATTTGAAGTGGGTACTAATATAGAAAGTAGGCTACTCAAAAGAAGAAAGGAGACATTTCCCGGACAGTCATTAAGGAAAAGAGCTATTAAAACAACATATGGAAACCAGGAAAGAAAATGGTATGTACTGAGAAAAACTGGGGATTTGTCATTTGCAACACTTAACCCTTTATTGACATAAGAATGCCTGTGCTGCATACAGGCTCTTTTCCCCTTTTTAGACTCTTTACTTCCTCCTTCTCTCTCTTCTTTTCTCTTTTCTTTATTTCAATATGTACAGGGTGGAAACATCCTTCAGATTATTTTTTTAAATGGAAACTTTATTTTTTTAAATATCTATTTATTTATATTCTTTATTTTGGCTGTGCCAGGTCTTAGTTGCAGCACACGGGATCTTCATTGTGGCATGCGGGATCTTTAGTTGCAGGATTCAGGCTCTTATTTGTGGCATGTGGACTCCTTAGTTGTGGCATGCGGACTTCTTAGTTGCAGCATGTGAACTCTTAGTTGCGGCATGCATGCAGGATCTAGTTCCCGGACCCGGGATCAAACCTGGGCCCCCTGTATTGGGAGCATGGAGTCTTACCCACTGGACCACCAGAGAAGTCCCCAGATTATTTTTATTCAGCCCATATTTTTGAGCACCTAATGGATGCATGAACACAAACCCTAATCTTTTCTTGCCTTGATTGTTGAAACAGCTTCTTAACTGGTCCCCCTGTCCATCTGCAGTTTGCCCGTCCAGTCCCTCTATCCCAGCCATGCCAGAGTAAGGGGCATGTCTAAAATTTCCAAAATACAAGTCTGACCACATCATTGCAGTTGCATCCCAACATCTGAGGACACGGGGCAGGCACTTTTCATTAACATGAGTAGCCCTGCAAGCTTGGCTCAGCCGCTTACAGCCTCTGGACCCATCATGGCCCCTCCCATGTGTGCATCAGTAAAGCCTGACTTCACTCAGTTCCCAAAACTTGTCTGATTGCTCGCCGCGCTACCCAATCAAGTCCTACATCATCACTGATTCCTCATTTCCTCCTTTCCCCAACAGAGCTAATTATTCCCTATCCTGGCCACTTTCTCTACATTGCTTGATTAGTAATATTCTATATATCACACTCCAACGTTATTTGGTGGCAACAACTAGATGGTAATTCCGTAAGAGGAAAGTGTGTGCCTTTCATGTTTTAATTTCAAGCATCCAGCACAATCTTTACATAAAACAGGCATACAACGAATGTTGAATAAATATCCGGTCCTCCATACTGATGTTCAGAGTTTGAGAAAGGGCTCACATTCTTTCCCCTATAAACTGACGTTTCCTATGTTTTAACAGTGATTGCCTGGTCTTGCTGATATATCATTCTAGTTGGCTTTCTATCTCATTTGAATCTTATTTTGAACATACCGTTTTCTCATGTCTATCGGCTAATGTCTAACTCCACTATTAATCTTGAAAATAAATGTTCTGATGTATTCAACATATGACGTCTTAACAGTCTTCTGTAATTGGTGCCATCACCATCTGCTATCTTGTGGTGGTGGATTCTGGAAAATATTGTGGGTTGCCGTTTATGGGAGTCTTTACAGATTAAAGCGACTCCCTACTTCTGTTTCAGGATGCACTTGCCACAACAACAGGACAGCATAAGGCCTTCCATGGCAACATCTGTTGAGAAATGCATCCTTTTGTGTGTGGAGCCTTGTGTTTCCCATATCTCTGTAAAAGGTTAGAACATGTCTTTCCCAGTATCTTTGTTTGTTTAGCAAAATAAATCTATTTTCCATAGGATAGTTGAAGATATATGAATAGATCATTTATATACAGCACCCTCCACAGGCTTTAAGTATGAACAGATAATAAAAACACCTTGCATCCATGATTCATTCTAAGTTTATGACCATTTGATACACTTCAGTAGGACTTTGACATCAATAAAATGCATATGTCACCTCTTTATTACTTTTTATTTTAAATTATTTTATTTCACTGAACTTTTTATTCATTTACTTTTAGTTGTACAAGAAATCACAATTACAGTGGATAGATCCCCACTTGTACCTTCATCCCCAACTTGGCACACATCCCCAGACACCATTGTAATTAGTCGTCACTTTGGTGTGTAAGCTTTCAGACCTTTCCCTAAGCATTTATATAGATATATAGGTATCAATACATACACACGCAGCAGTGTTTTCATTATATATACATATATATATATATATATATATATTTGTGTACGTATATAAACATATTTGTGTATATATGTGTACATATAGTATGTGTGTATATATTTTTGTGTATATATATATTTTATAGCTTGCTTTTAACAATTAACAACATATCTGTAAATACAGATTTATATGATTTCCTTTAAAACTACCACATAATATTCCACGGTATGTATAATGGAGACATCTGGCTGAGAGTAACCAAAACTCCTCTAACTTGGGTTCAACAATATAGACACATGCTATTTCACTTACAAGAAAACTGAAGGTTGGTATTTTCAGGGCTGGTTTAAGGGCTCAGCAGCATCACCCAGGGAACCAGTTTCTCTTCATCTTTTTACTCATCCTCACACGTCGGCTTTTTCCCTCATGCTTTTTGACTACTTTGGTCTTGGCATCTGCTCACCCTGCATTTAAAAGCAAGAGCCAAGGGCCAGGACAAAGTAGCTCTTCTTCTATAAGGAAGCCAGGACCCTTCAGCATACTTCCCATTACATCTTATTCACCAGAACAGGGTCAGTTCTACACCAGCTGCAAAGGACAGTGGGAACGGGAATGTCCAGCAAAGGGGAACCATATGGTTATCACTGGTTTAGACCTACAGTGATCGATCATTGAGTCTTCACATTATCACTGCAAATACAACTATTCTGGTTGTAAGAAAGAAGAAAGGGATGGCTGATGGGTGGGCAACTCAGACAGTCTGTCGTAGAATGTGGTTATCTAATTTTCCATGTTCATTAACAGTTAGGTGATATCTAATCTTTGCTATTAAAAATAGTTCTAGAGTGAAAATGATTGTACCTGCTTCCTTGTTCATTTATGGGTTTGTTTCTCTTATGGAAATACAATGAAGACGAATGGATGCCATAGGATATAAAATATTTTAGTTTAATTTAAACGGCCACACGGCTCTCTGAAATGGTTGTAAGAGTTCATAGTCCTTCCAGCAGTATATAGCAATATCTGTTTCACATACTGAGAGATCGTCCAAGCCTCCTCCTTTGCTCACAGTGGCTCCCAGTTGTGAAGGGTGTGCCAAGACCCAGTTCAATGTGGGTATTTTCTCATTCATCTGAGGTGTAGGACTTGCTCCCTAATTTCTGAATTTCTTTCAGAGGTGATTACTCTGTGTGTAGCTGTGGATTTGATATGTCCATAGGAGGAGGTGAATTCAAGCCTCCTATGTCACCTTTGACCAGAGCTCAACAAGGATTTTCAGGGTCATGGAGGCTGAGCGCTATCATGTCATACTTGGAGTTTCTTCCCACCTTGGTAGGAGAGAGGCCACTTCTTCAATTGTTTGTTGTAGCTGTTGTTTGGTTGGTTGTTTGTGTGTGTGTGTGTTTACACACAAAATTTAGTTCTTTAATTCACCAGGGTTTTTTTTTAGTGGTGAAATATAGCGATGCTACTTTTTTCACAAAGAAGTAGGCAATTGTTTCTTTACTAGTTATTCAATACTAAATTATTTTCATTAGAGTTTGAAGTAACATCTTTATCATAATCTCAACATTTATATACACATGGGCTTCTTCAAACTCACCTGTGATCCTATAACCTAGTTGTCTACATTTGTGCCTATCTCATAGTTTTTAAAATTAGTCACCCTTTAAACTATCGTGTTATATTTGGTAGAAACGATTTCCGCTTGTTGTTACCTCTTTCAAATATTGCTCAAATATTCTTGTATATTTTCCTTCTATCTGACTATTACAGTTTGTCAGGATCTATTAAAAGTAAAGCATTTTAGTTTTCTCTTATAAAAGTATTACATATTTCCTGATGGATTTATTCCCTGGGATTTTTTATTTTTTATTGTTATTATAGAAAACTTCTTTTTCTTATTAAGTTTTCTTATTGAATATGGTGAGTACATATGAAAACTATTAATTTATGTAACTTGATTCTGAATCCATCCACCTTGCTGAAATCTCTTCATTTTTCTATAATTTTAAAGTTAATCCTATGCAGATGGATATGTTATCCTAACATAGAGTTTGACCTTTTTTACTTTTATAACATTTTTTATTCTTATCTTATTGGATTGCCTAGTATATCCAGTTCAGTGATGAACAAGTAGCAGAATTCTTATCTAGTTCTGGAATAAAATGGGATCATTGGTATTATTTTGCCATGATGTATAACATTTAATTTTCTAATAGATGTCATTAAGTAAAGTACGCTTCCTACTTACCAATTTGCTGAGAGTGTCTCACCAGTAAAGATATTACACATATTCTTCTTGTTCAGCTATTGATGTATTGCCATAATACACAACAGCCATAAACAGAGACTAACATGTGTTGAGTTCTTTATGCCAGGAACTGTTCTAGGTACTTTACATGTAATCTGTCATTTATTTCTCAGTCATTTCACCCATGGAGAAACTGGGGCACAAAACTGTCACATGACTAGCCCACAGTTACATAGTTGGTTGATAACAATAGATAGATTATGTTAGGTGGATTTCAGTCATTCTGAAACCCCTAATTTATCTTGAAGTGTTCTTTTTTGGAATACAGTTGATTACATTTTTAATATTTAATTTAGTAGTTTTGAATTTATGTTCATAGATCAGTTGGATTTCAGTTGCCTACCCAACCAACCTGTCTAATGTACAAGGTAGTTTTCTTTCTTCTTCTCTCTTTTATAGGATTATGAATATATGGATATAATGATATGTATGTGAAATAGATATTATGTTCATTAAAGGTTTGAAGAAACCCATACCTAAATCTATTTGGTTCTCAGGACTTTTAAAGGTAGAGCTTTACTTCCTTTTATTTTCCTTTGTGAGCCAATTATAGTATATATAGTATATAATACATATTTCTTAGATAATATTGTTGTTTAATATATTGGCTTCAAATTAAACAATTTTTCTTTTCTGCCTTTCTTTACTTTTAAAAAGTTTTTATTCAAATAATCCTCTGTAAGTTGTTTGCCTCTTTTTTTTCCCCTTTAAAGTTGGCTTCTTTGTGTCTTTTTTCTTTTTTCCTCAAGTTGATGTCTTTCATCCTTATTTCTTCTTCAGGAAGCCATAATTTCAAAAGTTTTTTCTCTTCTTTTTTAGTGAACTTTAAGAAAACTGACTTTCAACTTTAATAAATTCTACTTTTTATTGGGTGTGTGTTTCATACTTTTTCTTTCATTAATTCCTTCCTTCTGTTTTATTTAGTTTATTTCCTTGACTTTAAGGGGACAGGGGAGAGGTCTTTATGCATTAATTTCCATTTTCTTTCCAGAGTGGCTTTTGAGAATAACTTCTAGGGCCTCTTCTTTTTAGTGATCTAAAACAAAGTCCATTTTAGTCGATGAATTATATGTCTTATGAAAAAATGTATATTCTATTGATATTTTTGGAGCACAGAGTATTATAGATGTGTGTATATATGTATTTGTTAGTCTAGCCTCTTAATTATTGTATTTAGTCTATAGCACTGCCTTTTTTTTGGTTTACTTGATCTGTCAATTTCTTAGACAGGCAAGTTAAAATTTTCTGTTCTAGCTGTGCATTTTCCCACTTTCCCTTTCATCCTACTTCTTTTTGCTCTTAAAATATATTTCAGTTATATGCTTAAAGTTTTTAAAGTTCCATCTTCTGGGTAGATTATTTCCCTATCTGTAGCAAATATCTAATTTTCCCCATTTTATTGATTTTGGCCTTGAATTCCCTACCACCAGCATTAGTTCCCTGGGTATGTGTGTTTTTTTTTTGTTTTTTTGTTTTTTTTTTTAGTTTCAAGATTATCATTGTAACTGCTGGCTTTAAATATATATATATATATATATAGTGATTTATAGGGGTCATTTTTTTTCAAATTTTTTATTGTTGTAAAGCACATATAACATAAAACTTACCACCTTAATCATCTTTAAATGGTATTAAGTGCATTCATATTTTTGTGATTAGTTTATTTCTTTTAGTATAATGTCTTCAAGGTCCATGCATGTTGTAGCATATGTCAGAATTTCCATCGTTTTAAAGCTGAATAATATTCTATTATATGTTTAAACAGCATTTTACTCATTCATTCATCTGTCTATAGACACTTGGGCTGTTTCCATGTTTTACTATTGTGAATAATGCTGCTATAAGCGTGAGTGTGCAAATATTTCTTTGACACACTGCTTTCAACTATTTTGAGTATGTACCCAAAAGTGAAATTGCTGGATCATATGGAAATTCCATTTTTAATTTTTTGAGGAACCCCCCCCACACACACTCTTTTCCATAGCAGCTGTACCATTTTAGACTTCTACCAACAGTACACAACAATTCCAATTTCTTCACCTCCTCACCAACATTTGTTATTTTCTGTTTTGTTGTGTTTTGTTTTGTTTTTGATAGTAACCATCCTAGTGGGTGTGAGGTAGTATCTTCTTACAGTTTTGATTTACATTTCAGTTGGGGGTTCATTTTTGTTCTTGAAATTTCCTGTGAGTCCTTCAGTGAATGCTACACTTGCTTCCTAGTACCTGCTCTAGAGACTTATAAGAGAGTCTCATTGCTGAGAAGGGTGTGCTTCAGCTTATTTCCAGGGGAAAGGAGAGGGAGAAGCTGAAAGGTGTAGTGGGACAATTGCCAGTCTCCTTGGAAGGGGCCCTTCCTCTTTTTCTTTGTGCCATCAGGTACTAGATTCTGCCTTGCCTTTTTTGAAGCATTCACACTCTTCAACTGCAAAATTTCCCTCATTCATTCAATAAATATTCAATAAAAGCCCATTATGTTGGACACTGTTTAGGAGGTGGGGATACCATAGTGAACAAAGCTGATAAAGTCCGTGTCTTGATGGAGCTTACATTCTAGTGAGGGGAGACAGATAACAAAGAAAAAAGTAAATAGATAATATGCCAGGTGGAGATAAGTGCTTTGGAGAAAACTGGAAAAAGTTGTATTTGTTCACTGTTGCTGTATAAAAAATGATCACTAACCTAGCACCTTGAAATAAGACAAATTTATTATCTTTCCTTTGGTCAGGAGTCTAGCATGGCACATCTGGTCTCTGATCAGGATCTCACATGGCTGAAATCAAGGTGTCTTCCAGGGTTGCTATCGAACCTGAGGGATGGGGTCCTCTTCCAAGCTCATTCAAGGTGTTGGCTGAATTCAGTTCATTTCATTTATAGGACTAAGACCTGTGTTTCTTTGCTGTATGTCTACCAAGGGACTGTCCTCAGCTCCTAGAAGCCACTCATCATTTCTTGCCATGTGGCCCTGTTCACAACATGGCAGTTGCTTCTTTAAGATCAGCAGGAGAAACTCCCTGCTTCTGTAAACCTCTCCCTTTGTCTGTCTTTGACCTGCAAATCCAGATTTAAAGGACTCATGTGGTGAGGTCAGGTCCACCCAGATAATATTCCTTTGGTAAAATCAAATGTGTATAGAAGATAACCTAATCAAGGAAGTAAAATCCATCATTTTCACAGTCCTGGGATTATGGAAGGTGCATACACCAAGAGGTGGGGGATCTTGAAGACCATCTTAGCATCGTGCCTACCACACAGAGTAAGGGATGTATCATGCAGGAGTGGATGAGCATTGTGCCATTTTATACAGGCTGGCAAGTGACATTTACACACAGCTGTGAGATTTCTGGAGGAAGAGTTTTTTTCCAGGATGAAGGAAAAGCAAGCACCAAGTCTCTGAAGCAAGAGCATGCTGAGGGTACTTTAGAGACAGCAGGGAGGCCAGTATGGCTGGAGCCAAGTGATTAAAGGGGAGAGTAGGGGAGGGCGGAGGAGGTCAGACTGGGAGGTCAAGATCAAGGAGGGCCTTGAAAGCCATCAAAAGAACTGTGGCTGTTACTCCAAACTGTTGTTTGTTTCCTTATGTAATATCACAACTTAAAATTATGATTTTGAAAAAACTTTTTTATAAAGTTGAGATGAGTTTAGAAAACATTTGTGAACCCCAAGCCTGAGTACTGGTGGACAGCTTGGAAGGACAGAGGTTCACAGTCGGTGGTGGAAGCAGTTACAGGATGGGGTGCAGAGTGAGGAAGTTTACAAGCTCAGTGTTTTACAAAAATTAACAGAAATTGTACATTTTCCTGTAGTGAAGCTTCTAGAGGGAAAAATGTCAGGACATTAATATAATGTCAGGACATTATATTATGCATATAATAGTCACAGTACTTGATGTGTTCAATTAGACTAAATATATGCCATTTTTAAATTAGAAGACTTTTATTTATTTATTTATTTATTTATTTTTTTGGCGGTACGCGGGCCTCTCACTGTTGTGGCCTCTCCCATTGCGGAGCACAGGCTCCGGACGCACAGGCCCAGCGGCCACGGCTTACGGGCCCAGCCACTCTGCGGCATGTGGGATCTTCCCGGACCGGGGCACGAACCCGTGTCCCCTGCATCGGCAGGCGGACTCTCAACCATTGCGCCACCAGGGAAGCCCTAAATTAGAAGACTTTTAATTTCAACTTACGCAAACAAAATTGCACGCATTGCTTAATTTTAACCATGATTTACTGAACATATTTTGATTTTTTTTTAAGTTATGGATTTGATCCTACAAAGTTGGGACTTACGGTATGACAGGAAATATGAGATTAGCTTCTTTAATATAGCCACATGTTTCCTTTTATAATGGTAAAACCCAATCGTCTATATCTGCTTAGCCATCCCAAAGAAGAATAAGAAATTAAAATCTTCAAAATCAACTTAGCAAATCAAGGCTTCTGCCTGAAAGGGTTACTGATGTGTAACCTGCAAACCATTTTGCAATACTGGCAGTTCTCTGACTGTGGAGATACAGATAATTCCCATTTATCTTTCCTACTCACACAGCAACTTCAAGAGTGATGTGCTGAATTTCCAGACATTTTTTCTCAAACACTTACCTGGACGTTTCAGTGCTGCTCCAAGATCCAACAATTTCTCTTTCTCTTAGAGTTTCTTTTCTGCCAAATCCCCTTCTTGCTGACAGTGTCACCATCTGCTACAGGTGCAGCAACTGAGGCTTCACTGGAACTCCTCTGTCAGTTTTATTCCAACATCCCAACCATTGCTAGTTTACTTTTGAAGCAGTTTCCCACTCTAAAGCTCTCCCTGTAAGCTCCAGCCTTCCCTTATGTTAATATCTGCCAACAATGACCTACTGTATAGCACAGGGAAAAGTCCAATTTGTTCGTTAGTCCAACAAAGTTAGCCTAGGTACCGAACTAACACAATCGGCTACATAGTACTGTGCTGTAATAAGTTTATAATACTTTTCACAGAAATAATACATAGAAAACAAACACAAAAAATGAAGAAAAAATTTTTAATCTTACAGTATAGTACCTTGGAAAGTACAGTAGTACAGTACAACAGCTGGCATACAGGGGCTGGCATCGAGTGAACAGGCAAGAAGAGTTACTGACTGGAGGAGGGAGAGGAGGTGGGAGATGGTAGAGCTGAAGGATCGTCAGCAATAGGAGACGGAGGGCAAGCTGCAATTTCACTCACGCCTGACGTTGATGGCACAGGTTCTGGTTCCTTGCTGGATTCAATTCTATCTACCCTCTTGAAAAAACGATCCAGTGATGTCTGAGTAGTACTGTAGTACCAGCTACATCACCGCTGCTTTTATGCCTGCTTCTGGACATCCTGGGCTTGAAATAAAGACACTGTACTACTATACTCTATACAGTTCTGTACAGTAAAGTACACAAAAGCGCAACCACTTGTAGAGGATGCACGCATGTGACAATGTATGCCAGACACGTGAACTTACGTGATTGAACATGTGAACGCACGTTTAAATCTTTGAAAGTTCGCAACTTGAAAATTTGTATGTAGGGGACTTACATATATATATATATATATATATATTTATATAACTGAACATATATATATATATATATATATATAATTGAATTACTTTGCTATACACCCAAAACTAACACAACATTGTAAATCAACTGTGTTTCAATAAAAATTTAAAACAAATATATCTGCAACCTCAAGGCAGACGTTCTGGAAGCAGACTTTCACTACCTGCCTTCCATCGGCCGTTAATGTGCCTGCATAGGGTGAATGACCATCTTGTAGGATGCCTTCCCCGTTTTGTCAGTATAAACTATGGAGACTGGGGGAGAGGATGGATTGGTGAAAGGTCAGAGAGTTAGAAAACTACGGCTCCTCAACCAGTGAGCACAGAGCATCCCCAAGAAGCCACTACCACAGGATCGGTAGGATTGATAGGTGCTATCCAATCACAGGCAGCAGCTCATTCCCATACAGAAAATCCTCAGATGGAAACTTCGCTCATGCGGGCCCTCTCCCATCAATTTTTCTTTTCTCTCTCTCTCACTTTCTCTCATTTGTTCAACATTTTTTTAAATATAAATTTATTTATTTATTTTATTTTTGGCTGCGTTGGGTCTTCATTTGTGTGCGTGGGCTTTCTCTAGTTGTGGCGAGCGGGGGTTTCTCTTTGCTGCGGTGCGCAGGCTTCTCATTGTGGTGGCTTCTCTTTGTTGCGGAGCACGGGCTCTAGGCATGCAGGCTTCAGTAGTTGTGGCTCGCCGGCTCTAGAGTGCAGGCTCAGTAGTTGTGGTGTGCGGGCTTAGTTGCTCCCAGGCATGTAGGATCTTCCCGGGCCAGGGCTCAAACCCATGTTCCCTGCACTGGCAGGCAGATTCTTAACCATTGCACCACCAGGGAAGCCCTGTTCAACATTTTTTGGACCCTTCTGGTTACTTCTCTTACTTCTGGTTTTGAGATTTATCCACTAAGTCAAGGGCAACATAGCAAAGAGGATGAAGAGCATGTGTTCTGGGGTTGGAGATATACACACACTACTATATATAAAATAGATAACCAACAAGGGCCTACTGTATAGCATGGGAAACTCTACTTAATATTGTGTAATAATTATGTGGGTAAAGAATCTGATAAAGAATGATTATATATATATATGTTTAACTGAATCACTTTGCTGCACACCTGAAACTAACATAATATTATAAATCAACTATAATCTAATAAAAAAAATTTCTTGATTTGGAATAAAATAAAAACCTAGTCTCACTACTTGGTAGCGCCAGCCTCAGAGTCCTCAGCAATGACCTCAAACGCGGTTGTTGTGGAGATGAATTAAATAATGTACACAAAGTGCTAGGCAATGACAAGCATGTTCACTCTCTCCATCTCTCTCTTCATTCTGTGTGTATGTTTGTAAGTGTGTCTAGGTATGTAATACGCATATATGTATAAACACACCTATAAAGTGAATGGTGCTTCTTTGCAAGTTTATTTGATTCTTTTCCTTATATTCTTCTCTTCTAAGAGCCTACTCACTTCCTCTTATTCCCTGGAAACTACATGGACTCCTAAGTAACCTCTCACTATATTATACCTAAAGAAAGAGAAGAGATGAAGAAAAATGTTCTTATGCACAAGTCTGGGTGAATCAGACCTAATTTACAGTGACAAAAAATATAATTGCCTATTTACCCATATATAGTATAATAAATATTTACACATGCATATGAATTTATGTGCACACACCTAAACCTTTAAACCCCATTTCTCATATTTGCAAACACTGTCTCAGAAAGTCCTTTTTGTTTAGGATTGTAGAATGAGATATGGTTGTGAAACACTTATAAAAATGATAATTATACTTAAATCATGAGATTCCCTTAAAGGTGAATTTACTAGTTAGTATTATCTAACCAACTTTCTCCTTCGTTCCTGTATTAGTCTGCTCAGGCTACCATAACAAAATATCTTGGACTGGGTGGGTTAAACAACAGGAATTTATTTCTCACACTCCTGGAGCCTGAGAAGTCCAAGATCAAGGTGCAAGCAAATTCCATTCCCCAGTGAGAGCCCTCCTCCTGGCTTGCAGATAGCTGCCTTTTTGCTGTGTCTCACATGGTAGAGATAAAAAGAGAGAGGAAGTAAGCTCTCTGGCATCTCTTCTTATAAGGACACTAATCTCATCATGGGGACCCCACCCTCATGACCTCATCTAAACCTAATTATCTCCAAAAGGCCCATCTCTAAATACTAGTGCAGTGGGAGTGGGGCTTCAACATATGAATTTTGGGTGGAAACAATTCAATCCATAGCAGTCCCGTACTTGAAAACTGACTTTTCCCTATAAATAACCCCAGATTCTCAGCCTTCTGATTCTTTTTATTTTTATTATATTTATTTATTTGTTGACTTGGTTCCTCAGGAATGTGATCTTGTAAAATGATTTCAAATGTTTTGCTTTTGGTGCATTGTCACAAATACGCTCCTCTAACCTACAGTTCTCTAACTTTATGCTTAGACCTATTCATCTTTGCTTCAGTAGGATATTTCCAATTGGTTGTTCTATAGATGTATGGAGCAAAATACTGATAGATATATTAATTTTTCCACCAAAACACTGTTTTCTTTGCCCTGTCAAGCTCATTAATATCACTGTTTTACAGACCTACCATCTTGGTGATCTTATCCTTCTTCTGAATTTCAAAATCAATTGTTTTGTGTAATTGCATGAAGAAATATATTAATTGATTCAAAGTCTTTTCTTTCAGTGACATCTGTTTTAATACTGTTATGCTAGTTGTTAGGGAAAGTACAGAGATTAATTAAAAAGTTGACTGTCTAAAACAGAATTCAGCAAACTATAGCAAGCCAAATCCAGCCCACTGTCTATTTTTGCAAATAAAGTTTTATTGGCACTTAGCCACACCCATTCTCTTCCAGATTGCCTATGGTTACTTTTACCATACAATGGCAGAGTTGAATAATTGCTACCAAGACTGTGTGGCCCAGAGACTGTATATTTACTATCTGGCCCTTAACAGAAAAAATTTTGCCCACTCCTGATCTAAAAGATGGAGAGAGAGAGAGAGAGAGAGAGAGAGAGAGAGAGAGAGAGAGTGTGTGTGTGTGTGTGTGTGTGTGTGTGTGTGTAATAGGGTAAGATATAAATGTGTGCATAAACACATCTTCTAATATTTTGAACTTAAAAAAAAAGATATAAGTTCCAAAATGATGTGATGATAAAGACGAAAGAGCAATTAATATTTGCTGCAGGGCTACAAATTGATTAAGACTTCACAGAACAGCTTGCATTTTGATAGAACCTTTTAAAATTTGTATAATTTTAATAACAAGAGGTTAGCAGAGGCAGGTTTTTTTCAATAAATATTTACTAAGTATCTACTGATATATTCAAATAGATGGGAAGTTTACCTAGTGTGAGAATCTGTTACTTCCTTGTGCCTTCTGCAGGACGTAGCACAGTGCCTTGCATGTAGTAAATTAACAGTAAATACCTGTTATTTAATTAGCTGCTGAAATAGTGTGTAACAAATGCATGATAAAATTCTACAGCATAAACTAGTAAAATATTGAGGAGGCATAACTTCTGACAGGATTTCTTGGAGGGGATGCATTGGAGGGTCATTGCCATTGAATCATCTTGGGTGATGATTACCATTTTTTACTAAGATTTATTTGTTACTGCAGCCTTAATTATCCGACACCCAAGTCCAGCTTTTCAATCTGTGATGACTTTCATGGCTGGTAGAGAGTACATTGTTTTCTTTAGAATGAAAACTAGCCATCATCTGTGTCCTTTGAAGTAGGAACTCAATGAGTAATATTAATATTAGAACAAGCTTGATGCCAAGGGCAAATGACTCTTGGTACTTTGCCATACTTTGCAGCATGGAAACAATAATTTTATAGAACGTTCCACTAATAAGCTACTCCTCATGTCTTTGGCTGATGGGAATTCTTTCTTTTTTTTTTGGATACTAGGCCTAATTGAATTAGCTCATCACCTGAAGCTTATCATAATAACTTTAACGATAGCTTTAAGCTTTATGCTTTTTCAAAGCAGTCCATTTGCATGGTGTTGTTTACTCATGACTTCTGAGTCTCCAGCCCAGAATTTTCTACTGAATGCCAAACCCACAGTTCTCCATATGGTAGAGACACATAGACATCTCAGCTTCAATTTGCTCAAAGTTATATTTTTTTCATTGAAGTATAGTTGATTTAAAATGTTATATTAGTTGCAGGTGTACAGCATAGTGATTCAGTATTTTTAGAGTATACTCTATTAAAAGTTATTATAAGAAAATGGCTATATTTCCCTGTGCTTTACAGTATATACATGTTATATATTTTATACATGGTCATTTGTGTCTCTTAATCCCCTACCCCAAATTTGCTCCTCCCCCCTTTTCTTTCCCCTTTGGTAACCACAAGGTTTTTTAAAATCTGTGAGTCTTTTTCTGTATTGCATGTACATTTATTTGTATTATTTTTAAGATTCCACAAATAAGTGATATCATATAGTATATGTATTTCTCTGACTTATTTCACTAAGCATAATATTCTCTAGTTCCATCTATGTTGCTGCAAATGCCAGAATTTTATTCTTTTTTATGGCTGAGTAACATTCCATTGTATATATGTACCACATCTTCTTTATCCATTCATCTGTTGATGGACACTTAGGTTGCTTCCATATATTGGCAATTATAAGTAATGCTTCTATGAACATTGGGGTGCATGTATCTTTTTGGATTAGTGTTTTTGTTTTTTTCAGGTACATACCCAGGAGTAGAATTGCTGGGTCATATGGTAATTCTTTTTTTAGTGTTTTGAGGAAACTCCATACTGTTTCCCCACAGTGGCTACATCAGTTTACATTCCCACCAACAGTGTACAAGGGTTCCCTTTTCTCCACATCTTCACCAACATTTGTTGTTTGTGTTCTTTTTAATGATAGCCATTCTGACAGGTGTAAGGTGATATCTCATTGTGGTTTTAATTTACATTTCTCTGACGATTAACAATGTTGAGCATCTTTTCATGTGCCCATTGGATATCTGCATTTCCTTTTTGGAAAAATGTCTATTCAGGTCGTTTGTGCATTTTTTTTTTTTTTTTTTTGCAATACGTGGGCCTCTCACTGTCGTGGCCTCCCCCCTTGCCGGACACGCAAGCTCAGCGGCCATGGCTCCGCGGCATGTGGGATCCTCCCGGACCAGGGCACGAACCCATATCCCCTGCATCGGCAGGCGGACTCCCAACCACTGCGCCACCAGGGAGGCCCTGTGCATTTTTTAATCTGTTTTTTTTTAATATTGAGTTGTTATGAGCTGTTTATATATTTTGGATATATTAACCTCTTATCTGTCATATCATTTGTAAATATTTTCTTCCATTCAGTTGGTTGTCTTTTCATTTTGTCAATGGCTTCCTTTGCTGTGCAAAAGCTTTTTAAGTTTAATTAGGTCCCATTTGTTTATTTTTGCTTTTATTTCCTTTGCTTTAGGAGACAGATCAAAATATATATATTGCTACAATTTATGTCAAAGAGTGTTCTTCCTATGTTCTATACTAGGAGGTTTATGGTTTCTGGTCTTACATTTAGGTCTTTAATACATTTTACTTTATTTCTGTATATGGTGTCACACTGAACTTCACACATGAACTGCCCTCTTGCACATAATCAGGGCCATTCTTTCAGTGGCTCCATCCTCTCATCTCGGGCACTCCTCTGTGTCTTCAAGATCCTATTATAACATCAATTCTTCCAGTTTAAACACAGCACCTTCCTCTGCTGCCACCACGTCACAGTAGGGCCTCTGTTGTCTATTCTCATTTTACTATGTCTTTCCGCATTAAACCAATCAGTATTTATGTGTTTATTCAAATGCCTGTCTCCCTTGCTAATTATTAATCTCTATTAGTTTCTCTCTCATTGTTGTAGTCCCAGCCTCTACATAATGCCTGGCTCATTATAGGCCCTCATTAAATAAGTGTTTAATGAATGGATGGATGGATGATTCATGTGGGGCATTTACTCTGAGCTAGATGTGGTTCCAGTTGCAGAGATAAGAAGAGCATTAAGTCCTGCCCCAGCATCACTCAGGGTCTGGCATGGAAATTCCTCTTCAAACAGATAAACTAGCTTACCTCTTGACATTAAGCTGTTAGAAGAGTTGTAAGTATCGTTTCCATTTATCTTGTTGTCACTTTTACGGGCTAATTTCATTTTGGGAAATCAGCGCATTCCAGGCTCAGTCATTCTGGGGCTGTGGACTGTCCTCCAGGGATGTTCTATGTGACTCCACCTTCCAACCCACTCATGCAGGAGTAGTAGCGGCCGTAGGTTCATTGGATATGTGCTGAGCCAGGAATGAGCTGGAAAGTGACTTTTAGTGTGGAAAAGAAAGATAACTATGAG
Organism: Lipotes vexillifer; assembly: GCF_000442215.2. NCBI lineage: Eukaryota > Metazoa > Chordata > Mammalia > Artiodactyla > Lipotidae > Lipotes > Lipotes vexillifer. Next base: position 484,412 of record NW_006787659.1, on the reverse strand, counting down.
ACTCAATTACTCAGATATTAGAAATTAGCCTCTGCTAGTTTGATTTTTTTTTTTTTTCATTTAAGAGAAAAGAGAGGAAAGATGAAAGGAAGGAGGGGCGGAGGGAGGGAGGGAAGGAGGGGAAAAGGGAAGGAAAAAGGGAAAAAGGGAAGGAAAGAGGGAAGGAAAGAAGGCTTTCATAAATTTCAGTTCCCAAAGTTACATGTTTGTATTGTTTTAAAATTTTTTAAAAAGTAGGATTTTAATTCAATAACAATTGCTAATAACATCTAATGAGTATGAAACTCTATTTGATGTTTTATTAACTTATTTAATCCCGATGACAGTCTTATGAGGTGGGTTCTATTATGAGTTCAACTTGACCTCAGAGGAAACTGAGGCACAGGGAGGGTGAATAGGAAAACACACTTCCCCTGTGGGTCTTCCCTTGACTACTCACACAGAACACTTTACCCTGGGCACTTCTGGTCACCAAATGTGCGGCGGTTTTTCCCACACCAAGCAATTCTGTGACACCAGCTGGGTGTCCTGTATTTAAGTCCATTCTACTGTGTACCTGGAAATAGTGTCAGATCCCACAGCTTAAAGGCTCAGTCATACACACCAGTCCCCCACCCCCTGCCACATACTTCAGATGCCAATCACAAGTCCAGATTGTCACCTGTGCTTCTCACCAACTGCTCTAGATCAGAAGTTCTTGTGATCCCTTCCTCAAGTTCAATTAATTTGCTAGAGATGTTCACAGAACTCAGGAAAACATTTTACTTACTAGATCACCAGTTCATTATAAAAGGATGAGATAAAAAAAAAATACAGATGAACATCCAAATGGAAACTACGTGCAGAGCAAGGTCTGTGGGAAGAGGCGTAAAGCTTCCATGCTCTCTCCTGGCACCTGCATGTGTTCACCCACCTAGAAGCTTCCCTAACTGGCCTTTTGGGATTTTTATGGAGGCTTCATCACGCAGGGTGATTGATCACTAAGTCAATTTCTAGCCCCTCTCCCCTCCCCAGAGGATAAGAGGTGGGGCTGAAAGTTCCAAGCCTCTCATCATGCCTTGGTCTTTTTGGTGACCCAACCCCATCCAGGAGCCCACCCAGAGTCACCTCATTAGAACAAAAGACACTGCTGTCACCCAGGAAATTCCAAGGGATTTGGAGCTCTGTGTCAGGAACTGGGGCAGAAACCAATATATATATATATTTTTTCTATTATTTCACAACTCACCCCCTGGTCTCTGGCCATGGACCCCTCACAGCAAAATGTTATACAACTCACAAGGTCCTGGAATGTTGTAGATCCCATTCAGTCATTAATAATTCATGCAATCCGTCATCGTATTGCATGAAAACTGTCTCCCTGGGCGAGGCCACTTGAATTGGCAGGCTTCCGTTTAATCTTGTCAGGTTCCAAAAACACGAGTGGTCTCAGCAAACTTCATACTTTCAGACATCTGGTGTCACTGAACTAAGAGAGTGTCATCTCTTGCTCTGAGCCTCTCTTGCGGGATTAATGTAATATTGGATTTCCCTCATTACATTCCTACTTATTCATTCTTTTACCCTCAGCTACTGTTCCTTCTACTCTTTATTTATACCAAAGCTTTTCCACTTTTGGAAGGAACATTGGGTTTAGCCACTGTGCTGGCAACCAATCCAGAACAGTCCACTCCTGTTCAGGCAGGGTGAGTTTACAGAGGTGCAGAGCTGGTGGGCGATTTTCACCACCAGGCCATACTGCTGCAGTCACTGTTAACCCCAAATGTGCCAGATGAAGGGAGGGCACATCCCACCCCATCAGGCCCTTAAGGATTCTGACATAAAGGTTAAAAGACATAGTTACAGTTTCTTGCTTAGAAATCATCCCTATTTCCAGCAGTTGTAGTTGCAGCCCTGGTCCTGTGACCACTCCATCAGGTAGGAGGAATCTAAAAGCTGAGGTGATGTGGGCAAGAAGGAAAAGAAAGTATAGTCTTTGTACCAGCAGTCTCTCCTCTTGGCAAGAGCTGCACTGTCATAGGAGCATCCTAAGGGTATGGGACATTCCCAAGGTGAAAAACTATGAGAGAACAGAGCCCAGCTCTGACTTACCTGATCCTTTCCCAGAGAAGTATGTGAAAGCAACTGAGAGAATGTGAAATTTCCTCTCCATTCACACACATGCCAAAAACCCTCTTTCGAATCTTCAAGGTACTGAGTCATTGTAATTAGTACTTTGTCATGGATAGGGCGTCTTCTTACTCTACCCTAACAGAGGCTCTCTCATCATGAAGTGGCAGTTCCCCAGTGTCTAGGAGAGAGCATCTGATCAGGGTGGGTCCAGGGATACGAGTGAGCTGGGAGTCACTGGTTACACCCTTGCTGGTCTTGCCACCAAATGCAAGTTTGTGTGCCTGATGCACAGTGAGGCCAAACAAATCAAAACGTCAGTCTGGAGCAGAGAAAGAAAGGTTTATTGCAGGGCCAAGCAAGAACGGGTAGCTCATGCTCAAAAATCCTGAACTCCCCGAAGGGCTTCAGCGAAGGTTTTTTTTTTTTTTTTTTTTAACATCTTTATTGGGGTGTAATTGCTTTACAATGGTGTGTTAGTTTCTGCTTTATAACAGAGTGAGT
>NW_006787659.1:474089-481707 GCF_000442215.2 Lipotes vexillifer | reverse complement strand
TTTTGCGGTACGCGGGCCTCTCACTGCTGTGGCCTCTCCCGTCGCGGAGCACAGGCTCCGGACGCGCAGGCTCAGCGGCCATGGCTCACGGGCCCAGCCGCTCCACGGCACGTGGGATCCTCCCGGACTGGGGCACGAACCCGTGTCCCCTGCATCGACAGGCGGACTCTCAACCACTGTGCCACCAGGGAAGCCCCAGCGAAGCATTTTTAAAGGCCGGGTGAGGGGGACATCGCAGGGTATGTGATCATCTAGTGCGCAATTCTCTGATTGGTTGATATTGAGGTAACAAGCAGTGTCACAGGGGTTAACATTATCAACCCTTAGGCTCCAGTAGGCCTGGGGCTACATGCTCATGGTCATCAAGTAGTTAATTCCTTCCATTTGGTGGTGTTTTTTTAGCATCTGAAAAACTCAGGAAATATGCATGAGATGCTATTATGTAGGTACTTCAGAGAGGAGCTACAGCAGAGGATATGGGGGGAAGGGTCTGTCCCAGGAAGGCCCCCTAGGGTCTTGTTGGGTTACAGTCTAGGAACAGCCCTCATTTGGAGCTGGGAAAGCACCAGAGTGGCTGGCAAGGTCCCTAAAGGGTGCCTGCAACGCACGGAGAATGTTCTGTCAGATGCCACCCTTTGAAGGTTTGAAGCTCGACATTAACAGTAGAATAAAGTGCCAGAAAGCACCATATTTTATGATTATTTTATAAAAAGGGCCTCTGATAAATAAAACTCACTCAGATACTTGATACTGACAAGTCATGAAAAAAACAGTTTTGGAAAAATAAAGACAGTCCCCACGTCAAGGGAGCAGCAGTAACAATAACACAACCAAAAAAGCCCGATTTTCCTCAGAGAAGCATATTGGTGGAGTCTGAACAAGAGACTCATCTTTGAGGAATGTTACAAAAGCCAAATAAATTCATTTGTGTCATCGTTTTAGATTCCACATACAAAACACAAACAGACTCACAGACTTTGAAAACATATTTATGGTAACCAAAGGGGAAAGGTGGGGAGGAGTTTGGGATTGACATGTACACACTAACATATATAGAACAGATAAACAACAAGGACTTACTGGATAGCACAGGGAACTCTACTCAATATTCTGTAATTCTATATGGGAAAAGAATCTGAAAAAGAATGGATATATGTATATGTATAACGGAACCACTTTGCTGTACACCTGAAACTAACACCACATTGTAAATCAACTATACTATAATATAAAATAAAAATTAAATTAAAAAATAAATATTTGTACATCTCCATGTCAAAAAACAAACAAACAAAAAACACCGGCACAACACCAACAACAATAAAGCCAAGACATCAGAGAAGAGAAGACGTTTTCTGTTCCTCTGGGGCATTGGAGTGTGGGAAGGACTTAAAAGTTTCTCCCCATTTCCTCATGCGGTCTTCTTCCTTTTGAGTGTCATAATTTAGATCGGCTTAAAAGGATTGATTTGAAAGAAGCTTCTTATACCACAAGGCAGTTTGTCTCTCTCTCTCAGCCTTTGTAAGTGAACAAAGTCACCACTTATCCCACACGGGGAGCAGAGAGGGGCTTGGGGTGGGTTTACTGTCCATTCAGGCCCTGTTTTCAGCAGCTTGTAAGTGGGATCTTTAGAACCACACAGCGGGAATCCTTTGCTTGGGGCACGGGTTGGGGAGAGGACTTTGAAAAACCTATTGAAACTCTGAGAGCTGTTGGGTAGAAACTGTTCCTTTTAGACTTCCTCACAGGCTGTACGGGAAATAAACATGCACAGGAAGTCATTTAGCCTCTCTGTGAACTCAATGTTGACATATGCTCACCAAAAAGTTCATTGTGGTACTTAAGAAATGTATGTATGTGGGTGCATATACATGTGTGTGTATGTGTGTGTATGCACAGATATGTCTGTGTGTATAAACATTTTCTAATCCTCCCAGACCACAATGCTTATGATGTGATGCTAAAAAAATTAACAATGGGAAAAAAGAAAAGAATAACACAAAAAATAGAGGTGTGGATACCTTTGACAGCACTGTGTTTTGGGAGTAGAAACTAAATATAGGTGACATATTTCTAAACGACTCTTTAACAGTCTTCTGGGTGGTCTTTCTCACATGTACTTTGTAGGGTTTTACACTAACTGCTTGACCCAGGATGTCATTACTATGTGTAATGTTCAGTTCATGCTTTTTATTTTTATTTATATGATTCTTGCTTTAGAGCTGGAACAACTTTAAAATCTTCAGTGAAGGGTCACTGAATCCCTAATGTCAACTGGAAATACTGGCTTAAAAAGCCAAAGTAGAAGAACAATAAAGGCATTTTACAGGAGAAGATTAAGGTACGTGGGTGAAGGGAAAGAATACCCACATCCCCTATGTGGTCGTTAGGAAGAGAAATCCGTCCAGATGAGTGAAGGCAAAGGGGGTGTCACTGGAACGGTTCACGGGATTCCTATGAAACATGTTACAGGCCTTCTGGAACCAGAGAGCCCTTGGTTTCTCTCTCCATCTGGGCCATGTGGTCACTCAACTCTGCTCCTTGCCGCACATCTGCTCCTTTCACTTTGTGCAGTCAGTGGCCATTTAATTGCAATTTCTTCTCAAGATCACCTAAGCAGGAAAGAAGGATTTAATACCTGGACCCAGGAATACAGGATCAGGAGTGCAGCCAGGTGTTCTGAGAGAAAGGAGCCAAAAACTATAAAAGTCATCCAAGAGGGAGGGGATATGAGGATGTACTTGTGCATATAGCTGATTCATTTTGTTATACAGAAGAATCTAACACAACACTGTGGAGCAATTATACTCCAAAAAAGATGTTAAAAAAAAAAAAAGGTCACCCAGAACTGAAACATTCCTTCCATCTCTCTGTAGCTAGAGTGTTGCTTGTCTCGTCTCTGTCACTGTTTAAATTTTCTTTCCCCCCAGCCCTCCCCTTACTTTCACTGTTGCATCCCCCACGCTTCCCAGATGGGCTTTGTTTTTATATTTATACAACCAAACTCCTGTTCTGCCTTTGCATCATTTCTTAGTTCAAGTGCCCAGTAGAGATTTACGAGTCATTATTGGATGGCAATTTCACATTTCAAGGAGAAGTCATCTGATTGGCCCAGATTGGGTCAGGTGACTACCTGGTTCCATCAGACTCGGGTTGGGAGATCACCTGTAATAGCCATGTCTACACAGGTATGCTCTGTGTTTGGCAGGACTTGTGGGAAGACCAGATTGGCTGCTTAGCTGGTGAAAGATATCTACTACAATCATTATTATAGGCCTCTCTGATCCGTTTAGTCCATGCAGTGTATTTATTCCGAGTAATATTTTAATAGTATTCGTTATAAAGGACATACATTCTCCTTAAGACTAACCTGAGCTGTATTTTTAATTATTTAATTATTTTTTTAACATCTTTATTGGAGTATAATTGCTTTACAATGGTGTGTTAGTTTCTGCTTTATAACAAAGTGAATCAGTTATACATATGTTCCCATATCTCTTCCCTCTTGCGTCTCCCTCCCTCCCACCCTCCCTACCCCACCCCTCTAGGTGGTCACCAACCACTTAGCTGAACTCCCTATGCTATGTGGCTGCTTCCCACTAGCTATCTATTTTACATTTGGTAGTGTATATATGTCCATGCCACTCTCTCATTTTGTCACAGCTTACCGTTCCCCCTCCCTATATCTTCAAGTCCATTCTCTAGTAAGTCTGTGTCTTTATTCCCGTCTTATGCCTAGGTTCTTCATGACCTTTTCTTTCTTTCTTTTTTTTTTTTCTTAGATTCCAAATATGTGTGTTAGCATAAGTCTCTTTCTGACTTACTTCACTCTGTGTGACAGACTCTAGGTCCATCCACCTCACTACAAATAACTCAGTTTCGTTTCTTTTTATGGCTGAGTAATATTCCATTGTATATATGTGCCACATCTTCTTTATCCATTCATCTGTTGATGGACACTTAGGTTGCTTCCATGTCCTGGCTACTGTAAATAGTGCTGCAATGAACATTGTGATACATGACTCTTTTTGAATTATGGTTTTCTCAGGGTATATGGCCAGTAGTGGGATTGCTGGGTCGTATGGTAATTCTATTTGTAGTTTTTAAGGAACCTCCATACTGTTCTCCATAGTGGGTGTATCAATTTACATTCCCACCAACAGTGCAAGAGTGTTCCCTTTTCTCCACACCCTCTCCAGCATTTATTGTTTCTAGATTCTTTGATGATGGCCATTCTGACTGGTGTGAGATGATATCTCATTGTAGTTTTGATTTGCATTTCTCTAATGATTAGTGATGTTGATCATTCTTTCATGTGTTTGTTGGCAGTCTGTATATCTTCTTTGGAGAAATGTCTGTTTAGGTCTTCTGCCCATTTTTGGATTGGCTTTTTTTTGTTGTTGTTGTTATTGACCTGCTTGTAAATTTTGGAGATTAATCCTTTCTCAGTTGCTTCATTTGCAAGTATTTTCTCCCATTCTGATGGTTGTCTTTTGGTCTCGTTTATGGTTTCATTTGCTGTGGAAAAGCTTTGAAGTTTCGTTAGGTCCCATTTGTTTACTTTTGTTTTTATTTCCATTTCTCTAGGAGGTGGGGCAAAAAGGATCTTGCTGTGATTTATGTCATAGAGCATTCTGCCTATGTTTTCCTCTAAGAGTTTGATAGTGTCTGGCCTTACATTTAGGTCTTTAATCTATTTTGAGTTTATTTTTGTGTATGGTGTTAGGGAGTGTTCTAATTTCATACTTTTATATGTAGCTGTCCAGTTTTCCCAGCACCACTTATTGAAGAGGCTGTCTTTTCTCCACTGTATATTCTTGCCTCCTTTATCAAAGACAAGGTGACCATATGTGCGTGGGTTTATCTCTAGGCTTTCTATCCTGTTCCATTGATTTATATTTGTGTTTTTGTGCCAGTACCATACTTTCTTGATTACTGTAGCTTTGTAGTATAGTCTGAAGTCAGGCAGCCTGATTCCTCCAGCTCCATTTTTCGTTCTCAAGATTGCTTTGGCTATTCAGGGTCTTTTGTGTTTCCATACAAATTGTGAAATTTTTTGTTCTAGTTCTGTGAAAATTGCCAGTGGTAGTTTGATTGGGATTGCATTAAATCTGTAGATTGGTTTGGGTAGTAGAGTCATTTTCACAATGTTGATTCTTCCAATCCAAGAACATGGTATACTCTCCATCTATTTGTATCATCTTTATTTCTTTCATATCAGTGTCTTATAATTTTCTGCATACAGGTCTTTTGTCTCCTTAGGTAGGTTTATTCCTAGATATTTTATTCTTTTTGTTGCAATGGTAAATGGGAGTGTTTTCTTGATTTCACTTTCAGATTTTTCATCATTAGTATATAGGAATGCCAGAGATTTCTGTGCATTAATTTTGTATCCTGCTACTTTACCAAATTCATTGATTAGCTCTAGTAGTTTTCTGGTAGCATCTTTAGGATTCTCTATGTATAATATCATGTCATCTGCAAATAGTGACAGCTTTACTTCTTCTTTTCCGATTTGCATTCCTTTTATTTCCTTTTCTTCTCTGATTGCTGTGGCTAAAACTTCCAAAACTTTGTTGAATAAGAGTGGTGAGAGTGGGCAACCTTGTCTTGTTCCTGATCTTAGTGGAAATGCTTTCAGTTTTTCACCATTGAGGATGATGTTGACTGTGGGTTTGTCATATATGGCCTTTATTGTTTTGAGGAAAGTTCCTTCTATGCCTACTTTCTGCAGGGTTTTTATCATAAATGGGTGTTGAATTTTGTCAAAAGGTTTCTCTGCATCTATTGAGATGATCATTTGGTTTTTCTCCTTCAATTTGTTAATATGGTGTATCACGTTGATTGATTTGCATATATTGAAGAATCCTTGCATTCCTGGAATAAACCTCACTTGATTATGGTGTATGATCCGTTTAACGGGCTGTTGGGTTCTGTTTGCTAGTATTTTGTTGAGGATTTTTGCATCTATGTTCATCCGTGATATTGGCCTGTAGTTTTCTTTCTTTGTGACATCCTTGTCTGGTTTTGGAATCACGATGATGGTGGCCTCATAGAATGAGTTGGGGAGTGTTCCTCCCTCTGCTATATTTTGGAAGAGTTTGAGAAGGATAGGTGTTAGTGTATTTAATTTTTGATTGTTTGATTAATATGTGTCTTGGCATGTTTCTCCTTGGATTTTTCCTGAATGGGACTCTCTGTGCTTCCTGGACTTGATTAACTATTTCCTTTCCCATATTAGGGACGTTTTCAGCTATAATCTCTTCAAATGTTTTCTCAGTCCCTTTCTTTTTCTCTTCTTCTTCTGGGACCCCTGTAATTCGAATGTTGGTGCATTTAATGTTGTCCCAGAGGTCTCTGAGACTGTCCTCAGTTCTTTTCATTCTTTTTTCTTTATTCTGCTCTGCAGTAGTTATTTCCACTAGTTTATCTTCCAGGTCATTTATCCGTTCTTCTGCCTCCATTATTCTGCTATTGATCCCTTCTAGAGTATTTTTAATTTCATTTATTGTGTTGTTCATCGTTGCTTGTTTCCTCATTAGTTCTTCTATGTCCTTGTTAAATGTTTCTTGCATTTTCTCTATTCTATTTCCAACATTTTGGATCATCATTATTATCATTTTTTATTCTGAATTCTTTTTCAGGTAGACTGCCTATTTCATCTTCTTTTGTTAGGTCTGGTGGGTTTTTACCTTGCTCCTTCATCTGCTGTGTGTTTTTCTGTTTTCTCATTTTGATTATCTTACTGTGTTTGGGGTCTCCTTTTTGCAGGCTGCGGGTTCGTAGTTTCTGTTGTTTTTGGTGTCTGTCCCCAGTGGCTAAGGTTGGTTCAGTGGGTTGTGTAGGCTTCCTGGTGGAGGGGGCTAGTGCCTGTGTTCTGGTGGATGAAGCTGGATCTTGTCTTTCTGGTGGGCAGGTCCACATCTGGTGGTGTGTTTTGGGGTGTCTGTGGACTTATGATGATTTTAGGCAGCCTCTCTGCTAATGGGTGGGTTTGTGTTCCTGTCTTGCTAGTTATTTGGCATAGGGTGTCCAGCAGTGTAGCTTGCTGGTCGTTGAGTGAAGCTGGGTCTTGGTTTTGAGATGGAGATCTCTGGGAGATTTTTGCCGTTTGATATTATGTGGAGCTGGGAGGTCCCTTGTGGACCAGTGTCCTGCAGTTGGCTCTCCCACCTCAGAGGCACAGCTCTGACTCCTGGCTGGAGCACCAAGAACCTTTCATCCGCACGGCTATTATGTTTAATGAAGTCATATCCCTGACGGCATCCCATCATCACCAAAATTGGCACAAGGTAGCCGTCCCTGGTTTCACATCAACATGATCTCAGGCACAGACCTCCTTATTTTTCCATTTTGTCTTTAAGTTACTTGTTGAAACAACCGGCCCATGGTCCCCAGGACTGTCTTGGCTGTAGCTGCTGGGGCCCCTCCAGAGCCGGCAGCCTCAGTGAGGCCACCCTCCTCTCAGACTCCGGGGCAGTTCCGTGACGGCAGAGGGAAGAGTCCCTGAGCCGGGTGTTCCAGCTCTGCTGATGTATTTTTAGATTACATTGGAATATACTGAAAATAATTTCAGGGTTCATTTATTGATTATATTTCTAGAATTATCTTGCAATCT
>NW_006787659.1:439715-474079 GCF_000442215.2 Lipotes vexillifer | reverse complement strand
TCCTGCTGAGAAACACATTCGCTGATGGAGACTGAGCAACTTTCAAATGTGGACAGTTTGAGTTGGCTATTGTATCATCATGGTAATTGAACTTGAGTTAACGGTGGTACATTATCATGTGATAATGATGTCACCAACAGGGAAAGATGGTGTTATTCCATACAGTGAGTGGTGCTCATGCCTGCATCTTACAACAGTTTTGTGCTTTTTTCGATTGTTGATTGTCTCTATATATTTATATTAATACATACCTATAATGGTTTCTCTCAATCTCTCTTTCAGATGGAGTATGTGGTTCATTCCTAAGCCTTATTCTTTGGAGATGACAAGTTGCTAATCACATAACCAACCTTAATTCTGCATTCTTTGAACTTTTCATCTGTAGCTCTGTATCCTTTCTAGAAATGTGTCCTTAGGGACATTGTCTAACCACCGAACATCCCTGTTTCTTCCTGAGTAAAATGGGGATAATGACACCTCTGTCATTGGTTTGTTCTGAGGATTCAGAGAGACAGTGCGTGAAAGACACAGCAGCAGGTGTCAATAAACATTGCTATTGTGATAATTCCCCTTCTACTTACTAGTCTCAGAGATGTGGTTATAGTAGCTTCCTCTGGTAACCAGTCAAATCTCCACAAGCCCATCCCTGGTTCATCTCTGATTTCAGCTGCCACTGTGAAGGACAGTTTTACTCACTGAGCACTGACAGCATCTTACCTGAGTCTACCTGTGTGTCTCTCCACCTTCGCCCCAGGCCCTTCTCTGATGGCAAGAGAGCTCAGTCTCCCATGCCCAAATGCAGCTTGAAGGTGCTGGGGGTAATCATTCCCTTGAGGGCAACTCTAACCCAGTGGGGGGACAGAGGCCAGTCCACAAACGCTCCAGCATCTTTCCGTGGATAATTCTCAGGGACATTTTGAACCCTTTTCAGTGGTCTCAGGAGAATCCAGTGCTTTTTACTTTATAGCATACATCTCAATAATGCACATTCATGTAGATTTTTTATTCTCATTTTCTGACGAAGACTCACATTTTCTTCCCTCTTAATTTTTGTAACCCTCCAAACAGACGAACAATCCTTACCTTAGAATCTGTTTTAGAGAAAATCCAAACTAAGACAGTGTGATGGTAGAGCAGTTGAGAGCGTGGGTTATGGAGTCATTTGTCTGGATTTGAATCTCAACTCAACAGCTTACTAGTTATATTACCTTATGTTTTTAAGTTACCTTATTTCATTCTGCCTCAGTTTCCTCGCCTATAAAATACAGATCATAATGGGAACTACCTCTTAACATTATGAGTAATACATGAGTTATGGCAGTGTAAATATGAAACACTTAGAATGTGTCTGATGGATGGGACATTGCATGTAAGCATTAAGTCTTACTGTCTCCTCGTAAAACTCATTCAGTTGTGTCTATAAATCTTAGTATTACTTATTCTGTTCTTTCTCATTATCTTAGTGCAGCCTCCTTCTGCCCCTTTCTTTCTCTTCCTTTTGTTTGTTAGTGCTGACCCAGTAGGTAGAACAGCAAAAGTACAGCTTTGTACTTTCTGGAAGCACGTCAGAGGGCCCTTCCTTTGTGCCATGCCCTGCCCCCTGATCTGCTGGCAGACACCAGATGATGCTGCCAGCTCTCGGTTATTCAGAGTCTCTTTATCCAGACTCTTTGCTCTTCTCTCTGGCTGCCTGCCTTTTGGCTGTCACATGTTCCCTGGCATTGCTCTCAGAGGGAGTGCCAAGGAGGGAAAAGATAGCAGAACTCAGATTAGCCAATTATGGGGTCTAGAAAATTAGGATTTGGGGGTCAGTGGGCTTCAGTTTTCTGGGCCATCTCTACCCTCCATTACGATGGAAAATTCAGAATCAGCCTTCTGCAATGGCAGTGTATTTTTTGTTGATTGAGATCTAATTGAGACACAATAAAATGCACAGATCTCAAATGTTCCATTTGATGAGTTTTGGCAAATGTATGCATTCATGTAATGACCCTCCAGAATAAGATGGAAAGCCTTTCTGTCACCCTAGAAAAGTACCTTATTCCCCTTTTTAGTCAATTCCCCTCCATTCCCCAAGGAGCCACTTTCTTATTTCTTTTTTTATTGAAGTATTGTTGATTTACAATGTTGTGTTAATTTCTGCTGTACAGCAGAGTGACTCAGTTATACACATATATACATTCTTTTTTATATTCTTTTCCATTATGGTTTATCACCAGATATTGAATATAGTTCCCTGTGCTATACAGTAGGACCTTGTTTATCCATTCTGTATATATACTAGTTTGTATCTGCTAGTCCCAAACTCCCAATCCATCCCTCCCCCACCCCCCTCCCCCTTGGCCACCACAAGTCTGCTCTCTATGTCTGTGAGTCTGTTTCTGTTTCACAGATAAGTTCATTTACTCCATATTTTAGATTCCACATATAAGTGATATTATATGGTATTTGTTTTTCTCTTTCTGACTTACTTCACTTAGTTTGATAATCTCTAGTTGCATCCATGTTGCTGCAAATGGCATTATTTTGTTCTTTTTTATGGCTGAGTAGTATTCCATTATACATATGTACCATTGATCCATTGATGGACATTTAGGTTGTTTCCGTGTCTTGGCTATCGTGCATAGTGCTGCTATAAACATAGGTGTGCAGGTATCTTTTGGAAGTATATTAATAGCTTTGTCTGGATATATGCCCAGGAGTGGGATTGCTGGATCATATGGCAATTCTGTTAGTTTTCTGTGGAACCTCCATGCTGTTTTCCATAGTGGCTGCACCAACTTACATTCCCACCAACAGTGTAGGAGGTTCCCTTTTCTCCACACCTTCTCAAGCATTTGTTATTTGTAGACTTTGTTGATGGCCACTCTGACCGGTGTGAGGTGGTATTGAGCCAATTTCTTATTTCTATTACTACATATATTTTCCTTATCTTGGACTTCACATACATAAAATCACAAATAACTTTTCTTCCATTCTTAGTCTTCTTTTATTTGGCACAATCTTGAGATCATCCATGTAGTTGTGTGTATTGGAAGGTTATTCTTTTTTTTTTATCACTGGGTAGTATTCTTCTACATGAATATACCATTTTTTTTAATCCATTTACCTGTCAATAGACATTTGAGTAAATTCTGTTTGGGGGCTATTTTGAATACAGCTGCCGTGGTCACTCTTTTTTTTTTTTTTTTTGGCCATGCTGTGCAGCATGCAGGATCTTAGTTCCCTGACCAGGGATTGAATCTGTGCCCCCTGCAGTGGAAGCGTGGAGTCTTAACCGCTGGACCCCTAGGGCATTCCCCATGGTCACTCTTATAAAAGCATTTTTGTGTAAAAATATTTTATTTGGAGTAAATAACTGGGTGTGGAATTGCTGGGTCCTAAAGTAGAAGTGTGTTTAATTTTATAAGAAACTACCAGTCAGTAGCTATACCATTTTACCCTTCCACTGACAACATGTGAAAGTTCTAGGTCATCAGTAACTTCACCAACATTTAGTTGTCAGTCTTATTAGTTTCAGCCATTCTAGTGGGATGAACTGGTATCTTATTGCAGCTTTATTTTTATATTTTCCTGATGATTAATGATTTTGAGCACCTTTCACCATGCTTACGCACTATCCCAACATATGTTTGCACATTGTCCTTTCAAGTCCTTAATGGTAGTTTAGTCAAGCCAATTTGACCAATATTTTTGAGGTCCTGCTCTTAGCTGTTCGAAAGGAAAATGTGAGTATCTTGGGTTCTCTGGCAGATACAGAGAAGTTCAGGGAGTCCTCCACTCAGCAGCAGATGCTGTCGATGGTCTGCCCCTGCTTTCTTAGCACTTACTTTCCCTGAGCATGTATACTATGTCCTGGAACTCTATACATGAGAACTTTCTTTTGGCCTATGTGTAGGGCAGCCTGAAATGCCAGGGGATTAATGTTTCAGGAAACCCTCAGTCAATGACGAATGGGAATTGGAGGTTAAATACACCATCTTCCTTGCACTTTGGGTAAAATAACTCTGAAGTGTGGTTTACACTGTCTCCCAGGGTCCCTCAATGGAATTGAACCTTAGCTCTCTATGATGTAAACTTATCAGCTCATCCTCTCTCTGTCACATTTCCCATTCTCTGACTGATTTTCTCTAGGATAGCTTCCAAAGTGAACTACTTGTACTCAAGTTCTTGCATTGCGATCCTCTTCTGGAGAAATACAGATGAGACACATTTCCAGAAAGATGCATGTTGGGACATAAGAACTGTATGTAAGACTAAGAGATTTGACGATATGCTCATGAAGCTATGACATTGATTTCCTGGGTACCCACACAAATGAAAGGACCAGATGAATATGATCGAAAATTAGTAATATCGGTGCCTGGTAGAAGCAAACGTCCCTATGGGCTGGTGACTGCGTGTTGGAATAGGTTTCCAGAAAAGATAGAGTCTGGTAGGATCATTGAAATGTGAGCTGAGAGGAGGGGAAGACATTACAGGAAGGAAGATGGGTTGTAACAATGGCATGGTCGTACAAATCACATTTGTATTTACGATCTACGTGGAGCTTGAGAGTATATGAAAAGGGACAAAAAAATAAGACTTGCAGTGCTGTTTAGGATCAAATTAGAATCTCAAATGAAAGACTAGCAAGTTTGGACTTTGTCTAATAGTGGAGAGTCATTGAACATTTTTCCAGCAGGAAGTAACACAATAAAGTAGGTTTCTAGAAAAAACTAATCTAGTGTCATTGTAGACAGTTAATCAAGGCTCAAGGTAGAAGGTTCTTGATGTAGTTTTAGTGACTCAGATATAAACTGTTAAAACCCTAAAAGTGCACAGCGCTAATGAGAATGGAAAGGGCAACATCAATTCAAGAACTACTGAAAAGATTGAATAAATTTGGTGACACTGATGATGGAACTTGGAGGACAGATAAATGAGTCAAAGTTTTTCTAAGGTTTCAAGGCTGTTGGTTTCAAACTATTGCCAGAATATTAACAGCATCTTAAAAATTATAAAAGATAAAATTTTTGAGTAAAACAATGAATTCATTTAATTTTATACACTGTAGTTTCAACTTGGAGTCCCTTTGTGGTGATTTTTAAGGGTTATACCTCTATATCCAACAAATATTTTAAGATCTGGAACTGGAATTTAGGAGAGAGTCTGTACTGTTAAATTATATCTGAGAATCATCTTTTTAAAGCTTTGATCATGTATGAGATCACAAAGGAAGGAAGTTAAAAGAGTGAAGAACACAGACTGAGGATTAAGCCCTGGCAAAAGACCACATTTAGGGCAAACAAAGAGAACGAGAAGCAAGGGGGTGAGAGAAGAAGGTATAGCCAGAACGGTTGTGGAGTCCAAGAGAAAGATGATTGCAATGGTGAGGGGATAAACATGGTTAGAGGCTTCACAGGTCAAATGGTTAGAGGCTCCCAGAAGGATAAACACTCCTTGGAGCTGTAGAAAAGGCAGCACATGAATTTGACCTCATTAGGCTCTCAGCCTGGTTGGTGAGCTGAAATTTACATAGTAAGGAAACAATACAAAACAACATAATCACATGCTACAGAGTTTGAGCAGCACTGTGAGAGCTTTGTGAGAGCAGGAAGGCAAGGGGCCACTAAAGCCACAGGCATCATGGGGAAATGGGACCAAATACAGGTGTAACTTGAGCATGAGCTTTGCAAAAGGAGAGAAAGGAATGTGCAGGAGGAAGACCCCATGAATAAAATCACTGAGTAGAGACTGATGTTATTTGGGAACATAATTAAACTAAGAGATGAGGATATTTCCAAACTTACTTATGCACATACTGCCTGCTTCTCCATGAATTTAAAAATCCCTGAGCCAATCTAAATGTGAAAAGAGATAAAGTACCTAAACATGTCTAGTCTGAAGAAGCTACCTATAGAATCAACTGACCTAGTGAGAGTGATTAGGTTTAGTGTCCATAGATGCAGAAATGAAGACATTTTCAGTGCCAAAGGCAGTTTTTTGGGTGGGCTCATTTAGTCTTTGAAGTGACTGTATATGTGGTAAAAAAATAATAATAATAATAATACGGGCTTTTTATGTGAATATGGAGCTTCTGTACCTAGAACCAAGCACAAATATCCTAATTTTATAGAAGTCCACTATTGCTGCTCCAGCACAGGTTTGTTCTAAGAGGGTGTGCAATAGTCTGTGCTTTTGTGCTGCTGCACCTGCCCATCTCATTGAGCTATTTGTTACCAAATGCAAGTTTGTGTGTCCAATGCACAGTGAGGCCAAACAAACTGAAACACCAGAGTTTGGAGCAGAGAAAGTTTTATTGCCAGGGCCATGCAAGGAGAACAGGTGGCTCATGCCCAAAAAACCCCTTACTCCTCAAAGGGTTTCAGCAAAGCACTTTTAAAAGCAAGGTGAAGGAGGAGTGTGGTTAGTCATTGCAAACTTCTTGGTGTAGGAATCCTTTGTTCTTGCAGCTGTCCACATAGGTCAGGTCATGATGTTCCTGTAAACCTCCAACAAGACAAATGTTATTCTCTGTTCTATAACTTTTTATCTCTGTATGAATTGACTCAAAGATCAGAGCCCTGAGAATAGGCTATCCTATATATTTCAGGTAATAGGCAACATTTTTTTACAAAAGGTGCAGAGCCAGCATGACTAAGCACAGGCAACAGAACAGATCTAATATGGAGTCAGATTTGTTCTTCTCTATTACATGTTGAACACTTGGATAGCACACATGGTTAGGGTGATGATGCGGATGAGACTGGATACAGACAGTCAAGTAAATCTGTCTACCTTAACAAGGCTAATTGGTTCTCCAGTTTTTGCTTTAAATATTTTAAATTGTCCGTAAGTAAATCACTGATTTAAATTTTCTTTTCCCTTGCCAAATATTTTGAAGCTATTGTGAGAGAAATAGATCTGACTACTACCTTTGAATTGCTGAGGTCCTTAATTTTTTTTTTTTTTTTTTTTTGGTTATTTTAAGATGCCCAAATCTGTCTTCAGAAAAGTTGTTCCTCTATCTAATGGCATAAGAATCTAGCCCAGGGCTTCCCTGGTGGTGCAGTGGTTAAGAATCTGCCTGCCAATGCAGGGGATACGGGTTCAAGCCCTGGTCCGGGAAGATCCCACATGCCACGGAGCAACTAAGCCTGTGCTTTACAACTACTGAGCCTGTGCTCTAGAGCCCACGAGCCACAACTACTGAGCCCGTGTGCCACAACTACTGAAGCCCATGCACCTAAAGCCCATGCTCCACAACAAGAGAAGCCACCACAATGAGAAGCCTGCGCACCACAATGAAGAGTAGCCCCCGCTCGCCACTAGAGAAAGCCCATGTGCAGCAACGAAGACCCAATGCAGCCAAAAATGAATAAATTAATTAATTAAAAAAAAAAAAAGACTCTAGCCCAATGGGAAACACAATCTCAGATAAAAGTTTCTTCCCCATTAGGTTTTCTGAATATAATGGCAATGAGATTAGCACATTTCCCAGTGATTGAGTTGGCATGTGCCCATAGATTTATAAATAGAATTTATTGTGAAAGTTACTGTGCTACTTGGGTAAGTAGCTATTGCAATTTGATGATAGAAAGTGTTCTCTGAAAAGAAACTATTATATGCTTTATATGCCATGGCCATCTGAGGACAAAGAAGGACAGAAGACACAAGTGAATTTTGTTTTCAGTCCATTCTACCGCGCATGCAATTATGAACAACTAGATATATTTAACATTTGACAAATTGATTTTTTCCGGTTCCTCTATTTTTAATTACATTGGGCCAGCTGGGGGTAAATGATGATTTCAAATCCTTCATCATTTTTCTGTCATTAGGTAGTGGAATGGTGACATGTTGAAATGTGTACAGATTTCTGCTGATGTGCCCCACAGGAGAGTCATAGCCTCATGGAATTTGAAGACCATTTGGAGTCAGGAACCAACCTGTGCTTTGATCCAGCCCTTGTAAATGAAGATATTTGTTTACTGAATTCAGATAAAACTAATGGTGAATTTCTAAGGTGAACCTTGTAATGAAAGGATATTTATGTAATTGAAAATATCACCATTGCTGTCACCAGTAAAGTGTATCTCATTCCTGAAGGATGGAGTTACATGTTACAACTAAGAAAAACTATTTTCAATAAGATTAATTTCAATGAGCCTTTGTGCTTTGTGATCACCAAAATTCTAATAGTGAGAAAACACTTTAATACTAGCCAGAACAGCATTTTATGCCTCCTCTTAGGAAATCACACATTTCCTTTAACCAGCCAAGTCCTGTGCCTTGATCATACATGGGAATGCACACTGCTATACACAGCTGACTTGGGTTCTATACAGCGCTGTCTTTACATTGCATTTCTTTCTTCTTGATAGTCTAGCTCCACAGCGAGAACCTACCAAACCAGTAAGTCTCGAGTGACCATGAGTCCTGGCTTCAGCTCCCACTGGAACAGCAGCCAACCAGCCTGGAATACATACTCCTTTCCAAGAGCAAGCTTGCACTATCAATCGCATGCCAGCTATACCTACTGTACTGGACATCCTGCTGTAAGTACTCCATTTTTCTGTATTTAGTAAATTGGATGCTTTATGCAGGTACATTTTGAATCCAGAGTTGGTATCTCTCTATTAAGTGAGCAGTATTTCCAATGTTATAACTCTTCTAAAGCAAGAATATGCTACTCTTGAGTAAAAGAGATGAGCAATGGAGAATATCTTAGGCATTTAAATGGCATGCTTGGATGATTTTTTGCTGAAAATTGATGTCTTATTTAAAGTCATTTCTAGGTGAAATAAGTTGGCAGAATTTTCAGAATGGTTTTAGTGTGAAGGCTGAATGTATGTAGGTCTCTGGTTTTATTTTCTCCTGGCTGTTGCTTATGAATTTAGTTGGTTGTTTTTGCACTGGGAGAGGGTGTCTTTCAAAGTGGCACAGAACAGTCCGTGGAGCCTGTAGGCTCCCACTTTCATCAGTGGCCTTGTTGATATAGTTAAACAGATATTAACATACAGATATAAATTACTTAGTAGGGTATTTTCCAGTTACTTCTACACAGAACTCTGAGGTTCTTGGCACAGGTGACTCAAAGGGCAAGAGAAAGTAACATTTAGTGGAGAGAAACTCATGGAATTTGAGAATCTTTTTGAACAGGATACCTGTTTTTGCCATTGTTTTCTGAGTCTCAGTCCAGTTCTCATACACTAAGATTTTTGTTGTTGTAAACTACACTTACACACTTGGAAAAATTATGATGAATGTTGATTAGGAAGACACCTGTTTTCTGCTAAAAATATAAACATAAGACTCCTGGGTAATGAGAGGCTTTTAAAAGCAAGCGATATCCACTTAAAACAAGCAGATATAGTTATAGGTTGATATATATGAACTTTATAGTAACCACAAATCAAAAACCTACAATAGATACACACAAAAAAATAAATAAAGAGAAAGGAACCCAAACATAACACTAAAGAAAATCATCACATCACAAGTTAAGAGACTAAAAGAAAAAAGAACAGAGAACTACAAAAACAACCAGAAAACAAGTAACAAAATGGCAACAAACACATACCTATCAATAAGCACTTTAAATGTCAATGGACTAAATGATCCAAAAAAGACATAGGGTGGCTGATTGGATAAAAACAAACAAACAAACAAACAAAAAAATAAGCCCCATCTATATGCTGCCTACCAAAAAAAAAAAAAACTCCAGAGCTAAAGACACATACAGACTAAAAGTGAAGGTATGGAAAAAGATATTCCATTAAAATGGAAAAGAAAATAGAGCTAGCATAGCATCACTCATATCAGACCAAGTATACTTTAAAGCAAAGTCTGTAATAAAAGACAAAAATGGGCATTATATAAGGAAAAGGGGTCAATCCAAGAAGAAGCTATAGCAATCACAAACATGTATGCACCTAATACAGGAGTAACTAAATATATAAAGCAAATATTACCAGACATAAAGGGAGAAATTAACTGTAATACAATAATAGTAGGGAACTTTAATACCCCACTTACATCAATGGATAGATCATCCAAACAGAAGATGAATAAGGAAATAGTAGCCTTAAGTAACACATCAGACCAGGTGGGCTTAGTAAATATCTACTGTATATTCCACCCCAAAACAGCAGAATACACATTCTTTTCAAGTGTATGTGGAATGTTCTCCAGGATAGATTACATAGTAAACTATAAAAAAAGTCACAATAAATTTAAAATTGAAATTATATCAAGCATTGTTTCCAACCACAAGGGTGGGAAACTAGAAATCAAATACAGGAAGAAAAGTGGGGAAAAATCACAAACATGGGGAGGCTAAACAACTTGCTAATAAAAAAACAATGGGTCAGTGAAGAAGTCAAAGAGGAAATCAAAACATACCTTGAGATGAATGAAAATAACCACATAACTTCCTAAAATCTATGGGATGCAAAAAAGCAGTTTTAAGACAGAAGTTTATAACAAAACATGTCTATTTCTATTCCCAAGAAACAAGAAAAATTGCAAGTAAATAACTTAACTTTCCATATAAAGGAATTAGCAAAAGAAGAAAAATCAAAGCCCAAATTCAGAAGAAATAAGAAAATAAAGATCAGAGAGGAGATAAAATAGCAACAAAAATAATAAAAAAATCAATGAAACTAATAGCTGTTTTTTGAAAATATAAACAAAACTGATGAGCCAGGCTTATTAAGAAAAAAGATTTAGGGCTCAGATAAACAAAATTAGAAATGAAAAAAAGTAAGTTACAACCAATATCACAGAAATACAAACAATCATAAGAGAATACTATAAACAATTATATGCCAACAAATTGGACAACCTAGAAGAAATGGATAAATTCCTAGAAAAATACAATTTTCTAAGACTGAGTCAGGAAGAAATAGAAAAACTGAACAGACTGATGACCAGTTTTGATGTTGAATCAGTAATCAAAAAACTTCCAACAAACAAAAGTCTAGGACTGAACAGCTTCACAGGGGAATTTTACCAATTAAAAGAAGAGTTAATACCTATGCTTCTCCAACTATTCCAAAAAATTGAAGAAGATGGAACATTTCCAAACTCATTGTACAAGGCCAGCACTACCCTGATACAAAAGCTAGACAAAGACACTAAAAAAAAAAAAAAAAGAAAATTAAAAGCCAGTATCCCTGATGCACATAGATGTAAAAATACTCAGCAAAATATTAGCAAACCAAATTCAACAATCCATAAAAAGGATCATACATCATGATCAAGTGGGATGTATTCCAGAGATGTAAGGATAGTTCAATATCTGCAAATCAATCGGTGTGATATGCCACATTAACAAAGTGAAGGATAAAAATCACATGACATTCTCTATAGATACATAAAAAGAGTTTGATAAAATTCAACATCCATTCATGATAAAAATTCTCAACGAAGTTAGATAGAGGGAACATACCTCACCAGAAGGCCATTTATGACAAACTCACAGTTAACATCATACTCAATGGTGAAAAGTTGAAAGCTTTTTCTCTAAGATCAGGAATAAGACAAAGATGCCCACTCTCACCATTTCTATTTAACATAGTATTGGAAATCCTAACCATGTCAGTCAGACAAGAAAAAGAAATAAAAGTCATCCAAATTGGAAAGGAAGAAGGAAAACTTTCACTGTTTTCAGATGACAAATATGTAAAAAACCCTAAAGACTCCACCAAAATCTATTAGAACTATTAATGAATTCAGTAAAGTTGCAGGATACACAATTGATGTACAGAAATCTCTTGCATTTGTATACACTACTAATGAACTATCAGAAAGAGAATTCAAGAAAACAATCCCATTTACAAATGCATCAAAATAATGAAATACCTAGGAATGAATTTAACCAAGGAGGTAAAAGACCTGTACTGTGAAAACTATAAAACATTGATGAAGAAAGTTGAAACAATGCAAATAAATGGAAAGGTATCCTGTGTTCATGGACTGGAAGAATTAATACTGTTATGTCCATACTACCCAAAGCAATCTACAGATTTAATGTAATCCCTAACAAAATACCCATGACATTTTTCACAGAACTAGAACTAATAGTCTTAAAATTTCTATGGAATCATAAAAGACCCTGAATAGCCAAAGTAATCTTGAGAAAAAAGAACAAAGCTAGAGCTATCACATTCTGTAACAGACTATACTACAAAGCTACAGTCATCAAAATAGTATGGTATTGGCACAAAAACAGACACATGGATCAATGGAACAGAATAGAGAACCCAGATATAAACCCACACACATATGATCAGTTACTCCATGACAAAGGAAGCAAGAACATACAGTGGGGAAAAGACAGTCTCTTCAACAAGTGGTGCTGGGAAAACTGGACAGCTACATGCAAAAGAATCATATTGCACTTCTTTCTCACACCACATACAAAAATAAATTCAAAGTGGATGAAAGACATAAATGTAAGACCTGAAACCATAAAAATCCTAGAAGAAAAACCTAGGTAGTACACTATTTGACATGGGTCTTAGCAGTATTTTTTGTATATGTCTACTTAGTCAAAGGAAACAGAAGCAAAACTAAATAAATGAGACTACATGAAGCTAAAAAGGTTTTGCACAGTGAAGAAACTATCAACAAAATGAAAAGAAAAACATACTGAGTGGGAGAAGATATTTGCAAACTATATGTCTGATATGGGTTAATAGCCAAAATATGTAAAGAACTCATACAACTCAATATTTTTTTTAAAAAAATAACCTGATTTAAAAATGGGCAGAAGATCTGAATAGGCATGTTTCTAAAGAACACGTACAGATGGAATTCCCTGGTGGTCCAGTGCTTAGGGTTCTGTGCTTCCATTGCAGGGGGCACAGGTTCAATCCCTGGTTGGGGAACTAAGATCCCACAAGTCACATGGCATGGCCAAAAAAAAAAAAAGAACACATACAGATGGACAATAAGCACATGAAAAGGTGCTCAGCATCACTAATAATCAGAGAAATGCAACTCAAAACCACAATGAGATATCACCTCACACCTATCAGAGTGGTTATCATCAAAGATAACAAATAACAAGTGTTGACAATGATGTGGAGAAAAGTAAACCCTCGTGCACTGTTGGTGGGAATGTAAATTGGTGCAACCACTATGGAAAACAGTATGGAGGTTCCTCAAAAAAGTAAAAATAAAACTTCCATATGATTCAGCAATACCATACCTGAGTATTTATCTGAAGAAAAGGAAAATGCTAATTTGAAAAGATGTATGCACCCTTATGTTCATATCAGCCTTATTTAGCCAAGATATGGAAACAACCCAAGTGTCCACCAACAGATGTGAGATACACACACACACACACACACACACACACACATACACGCAAACAATGGATTATTATTCATCCATAAAAAATGAAATTTTGTCTTTGTGACAACATAGCTGGACCTGGAGTTTATCATGCTTAGTGAAATAAATCAGACAGAGAAAGACAGATACTATATGTTTTCACTTATATGTGAAATCTAAAAAATAAAACAAAACAGAAACAGACTCACAGATACAGAGAACAAACTAGTGGCTACCAGAGGGGAGAGGGATTAGGGCAGGGGCAAGATAGCTTAAGGGGATTAAGAGGTACAAACTGCTAGGTATACAAGAAATAAGTTACAAGGATGTAATATACAGCACAGAGGATATAGACAAAATTTTATAATAACTTTATTTGGAGTATAATCTATTGAATCAGTATGTTGTACACCTGAAACATATAATATTGTAAGTTAATTATACTTCAATTAAAAAAATTTTTTTAAGAGTAGGTGTGCATGCTTCTCACATTAATTCCTCTAATCATCAGTAAATGTGTATTCTTCAGTGTTCAGAAAAGCCATTGTGACTTCTGCACTTTGGCTCTCCTTTTTGCATTGCAAGGTTATAAAATCATAGTGTCCCAAGCTTTATCTCAAATTGAGATAATTTGTCTCCAATATTGTGACATAAAGTCACTTAAGAGAAGACTCAGGGTATCCACTCATCATATAAATTGGTATAACTTTGTTCAAAGGTGATTTGGAAAAACTATGAAAATTTAAATTGCACATACCTTTGACTCAATAATTAAACTTTTGGCAATTAACTGACATGTACAAGATGTATGCCTAAGGATGATGCTAGTAACATTTTTACAAGTACTTGGAAAAAGAACCTAAACAAACCTCATTCATTTTCCTTCATCCATTCTTTCAAAAATATCTGAAGCATGACTAGGCATTTATTGAATTCCAGAGTTCTTCCAGGTGAAAGAAGCACAGGAATGAAAAAGACCAAGTCTTGCTCTCAGGGAGCTTCTGTTCTAGGGAACAGGGAAGCTGGCAACTACACAAATAAACATATGAATAAATAAAAAGAAGCAAACAAACCAGAAAAATATACAGCAGTGTTCAATGTTATGCAGAGACTCAGAATAGCTTGAGATGTTGGAGAAGGACCAGGCGGCTATGTGGGTTGTATTGTCAGCAAGTCCTCAGTTGGAGCCAGGTTTCCTCTGAGATCTGAATAAAACAAGAGATAGAACTATGCAGAGATCATGAGGAAGAGCACACCAAGCAGAGGAAACAGAGTGAAGGACTTGAGGCCAGACTGAGCCTGAATGTTCTCCATCCAGGGGGAGCCAGTGTGCCCCGAGCTTGGTCTGGGAAGGATGGAAGATGGTAAGGTCAAAAGGAGAGGCAGCGGCCAGAGCGCACAGCTCTTTGTAATGCAGAGGGAGTTCGTATTTTATTTAAGTCCTATGGGAAACCACTGGAGTGTTTGAAGCAAGGAAATTAAATGACATAATATAGTATATTTTAGGGCTCACTCTGGCTGCTGGGTAAAGAATTTCTGGTAGCAGAAAAAGAAGGAAATCAGGGAGTCAAACTGGGATAATATTACATACACACACACAAATGCATGTGTGCATGTCTGTGTACGTGTGTGGGGTTACTTCTGTAGAATGGAATTGAAGTTCTGCAGTAAGTGGAGGACTTTTTCTTATATATCCTTTGATCTTTTTGGTGTTCAAAATATATGCAGCTTGTTTTCATAGTAACAAAAAACAAGTTGTATATATATTACATAAAACTGTTTTAGTAACCAGTTGCATATCTAAAATGTCTTCTTAGCTTTTTCCCTTCAGTCATTATTTGTCAAGCAAGATTATGACAAATTATAATTTAATGTGCTATTTCAATTCATATTCTTATTGGCCTCAAGGCCATCTATAAGTAGCTGACATTTATTGAGCACTTAATATTTTTCAAGCTCTGTACTGAGCACGTTTATGTGTATTATATATATATATATATTCAAAATAGCCCTAGGAGGTAGGTAGTATTATTATCATCATTTTAAAGATTAGTGAAATAAAGCTTAGAAAAATTAACATCTCACCCAGAGTTACACAGCTAGTAGTGGGGCTTGAGATTCAAACTTGGTGGTCTAGTCTCTAACCTGCATTCTTAAACATTGGATTATATGTATTATACTCCTTACCATTAGTCTTTATTTACATATTGAGAACAATCCCATAGTTGTACCTCAGATAAAACTCTTTTTAATCATTTAATTTAAATGTGCATATACCTCTCTACTCCTCAGAGAGGTACTTGCATTTATAAGATATTCAGTTTTAGGTCTGGGGCTTGGAATAAAGAATAGGTGTTATTCTGTCTTGGAAACTACTGGGATAATTACAGGATGTCTAGCCATTTTTTTGTGCTTCAAAATCCAGAAACTGATACTTTCTTTTGTTACACCACTGAGAGTAAAGTGAGTCAAGCATGGAAAGTAGAAGCAAAAGATTAAAAAATACTTTAAAAAATAGTCATGGGTGTTGTACTTCTGATTTCAAGGATACTCTAAGGATCAATTTTAAAGCCTACTGGACATTCTTCCATTATTTCAGCATATAAACTTTTCTTTCGTGTCTTCCTCCCCTGCCTAATCAGATGGCATTAACCTCTTGACTCCAAGATCAGTGCCCTTTTAGCTCTGCTACCACCTTATAAAAGGAATGATATCATCTGATTATAAACCAGATGTCCAGTATAGGAAAACTTGGAGAGCTGACTTATGATAACATACAAAAACGCTGACCACCTCATAACTTTTACTTGGGTCCCTGTTGCAAGTCAAAATACTGGAGAAATAATTTAGCTTCCAAAATGTGAGAGTAGATCCCACAGTTGCCATGTAGTGTAAGATCCACAGAGGTTTTGTGGTTAAAACCACAGAAATGGAATTCTGATCTGAAGAGATTGCCAGTGACTTTCTTGAGTCATATAACTTAGTAGCCTTTAATGAAGATGTAAATGTTCTGTCTCCCTTGTGAGATTCTGGCCCTTTTTCTTAAGTTACTGGCTTGATTGAAGATTTCCAGCTCTTTAGTTTCCTGGGGTTACTAGAGTTACAAGGGTGTCAGCCAGTGAGATGTTTTTGCAGTCAGTAGATATTTCGTTCTCCTGCTACAGAGGAATTCTGATACCCCATGAGTGCCTGGTTAGTTAACTTCGTATCAGTAGCCTATAGCAGTCTCGGAATATAGTTAGGCCTCTCCCTGACCAAGAAAGTCCTGTTGTACATCACTGCATTTGTTTCCTATGGCTGCTGTAACAAATTACCATAAACTTGGGAGCTTTAAACAATGCACATTTATTCCCTTACAGTTCTGGAGGTTAAGTGTCTGAAATGGGATTCCCTAAGCTGAAATCAGCTGTTGGCAAGGCTGCACTCCCTCAGGATCTTCTAAGGGAGACTCTATTCCTTGCCTTTTCCAGCTTCTGGAACTACCTTCCTTGTACACCTTGGCTCGTGGGCCATTCTTTCATCACGAAGGCCAGCATCACAGCATCTTCAAACCTATTTCTACTTCATCTTCACTCTGCCTTCTCTGTAGTCCGATCTCTCTCTGCTTCTCTCTTATAAGGATGCTTGTGATTACACTTAAGAGCCCACCCACATAATCCAGTAATCTCCCCACGCAAAGATCCTTAACTTAATAACATCTGCAAAGTTCTTTTGCCACATAAAGTAACACTCATGAGAGGGCAGAGAGCAGAAGCAAGAAGAACTACAATCCTGCAGCCTGTGGGACAAAACCCACATTCACAGCAAGATAGACAAGATGAAAAGGCAGAGGGCTATGTACCACATGAAGGAACAAGATAAAACCCCAGAAAACAACTAAATGAAGTGGAGATAGGCAACCATCCAGAAAAAGAATTCAGAATAATGATAGTGAAGATGACCCAGGACCTCAGAAAAAAAATGTAGGCAAAGATCGAGAAGATGCAAGAAATGTTTAACAAAGACCTAGAAGAATTAAAGAACAAACAAACAGAGATGAACAACACAATAACTGAAATGAAAACTACACTAGAAGAAATCAGTAGCAGAATAACTGAGGCAGAAGAATGGATAAGTGACCTGGAAGACAGAATGGTGGAATTCACTGCTGCAGAACAGAATAAAGAAAAAAGAATGAAAAGAAATGAAGACAGCCTAAGAGACCTCTGGGACAACAGTAAACACAACAACATTCGCATTATAGGGGTTGCAGAAGGAGAAGAGAGAGAGAAAGGACCCTAGAAAATATTTGAAGAGATTATAGTCGAAAACTTCCCTAACATCGGAAAGGAAATAGCCACCCAAGTCCAGGAAGTGCAGCGAGTCCCATACAGGATAGACCCAAGGAGAAACACATGGAGACACATAGTAATCAAATTGGCAAAAATTAAACACAAAGAAAAATTATTGAAAGCAGCAAGGGAAAAACGACAAATAATATACAAGGGAACTCGCATAAGGTTAACAGATGATTTCTCAGCAGAGCTCTGCAAGCCAGAAGGGAGTGACATGATATACTTAAAGTGATGAAAGGGAAGAACCTACAACCAAGATTACTCTACCTGGCAAGGATCTCACTCAGATTCGATGGAGAAATCAAAAGCTTTAGAGACAAGCAAAAGCTCAGAGAATTCAGCACCACCAAACCAGCTCTACAACAAATGCTAAAGGAACTTCTCAGGAAACACAAGAGAAGAAAACGACCTACAAAAACAAACCCCAAACAATTAATAAAATGGTAATAGGAACATACATATCAATAATTACCTTAAACGTGAATGGATTAAATACTCCAACCAAAAGACACAGGCTTGCTGAATGGATACAAAACCAAGACCCATATGTATGCTGTCTACAAGAGACCCACTTCAGACCTAGAGACACATACAGACTGAAAGTGAGGGGATGGAAAAAGATATTCCATGGGCGTCCCTGGTGGCACAGTGGTTGAGAGTCCGCCTGCTGATGCAGGAGACAAGGGGTCATGCCCCGGTCCAGGAAGATCCCACATGCCGCGGAGCAGCTGGCTCCGTGAGCCACGGCTGCTGGGCCTGCACGTCTGGAGCCTGTGCTCCGCAACGGGAGAGGCCACAACAGTGAGAGGCCCATGTACCACACACACACACAAAAAGATATTCCATGCAAATGGAAATCAAAAGAAAGCTGCAGTAGCAATACTCATATCAGATAAAATAGACTTTAAAATAAAGAATGTTACAACAGACAAGGAAGGACACTACATAATGATCAAGGGATCAATCCAAGAAGAAGATATAACAATTATAAATATATATGCTCCAAACATAGGAGCACCTCAATACATAAGGCAACTGCTATAAAAGAGGAAATTGAAAGTAACACAACAATAGTGGGGGACTTTCACAACTCACTTACACCAATGGACAGATCATCCAAAATGAAAATAAATAAGGAAACAGAAGCTTTAAATGACACAATAGACCAGATAGATTTAATTGATATTTACAGGACATTCCATCCAAAACCAGCAGATTATACTTTCTTCTCAAGTGCGCATGGAACATTCTCCAGGATAGATCACATCTTGAATCACAAATCAAGCCTCAGGAAATTTAAGAAAATTGAAATCATATCAAGCATCTTTTCTGACCACAATGCTATGAGATTAGAAATGAATTACAGGGAAAAAAACATGAACACATGGAGGCTAAACAATACATTACTAAATAACCAAGAGATTACTGAAGAAATCAAAGAGGTAATCAAATATTACCTAGAGACAAATGACAATGAAAACACAGCAATCCAAAACCTATGGGAAGCTGCAAAAGCACTTCTAAGAAAGAAGTTTATAGCTATACAGCCTACCTGAAGAAACAAGAAAAATCTCAAATAAACAATCTAACATTACACCTAAAGGAACTAGAGAAAGAAGAACAAACAAAACCCAAAGTTAGCAGAAGGAAAGAAATCATAAAGATCATAGCAGAAATAAATGAAATAGAAACAAAGAAAACAATAGCAAAGATCAATAAAACTAAAAGCTGCTTCTTTGAGAAGATAAACAAAATTGATAAACAATTAGCCAACTCATCAAGAAAAAGAGGGAGAGGACTCAAATCAATAAAATTACAAATGAAAAAGGAGAAGTTACAACAGACACCACAGAAATACAAAGCATCCTAAGAGACTGCTACAAGTGACTTTATGCCAATAAAATGGACAACCTGGAAGAAATGGACAAATTCTTAGAAAGGTATAACCTTCCAAGACTGAACCAGAAAATATGAACAGACCGATCACAAGTAATGAAATTGAAACCAGGATTAAAAATCTTCCAACAAACAAAAGTCCAGGACCAGATGGCTTCACAGGTGAATTCTATCAAACATTTAGAGAAGAGCTAACACCTATCCTTCTCAAACTCTTCCAAAATATAGCAGAGGAAGGCAAACTTCCAAACTCATTCTGTGAGGCCACCATCACCCTGATACCAAAACCAGACAAAGATACTATAAAAAAAGAAAATTACAGACCAATATCACTGATGAACATAGACACAAAAGTCCTCAAAAAAATACTAGCAAACAGAGTCCAAAAACACATTAAAAGGATCATACACCACGATCAAGTGGGATTTACCCCAGTGATGCAAGGATTCTTCAGTACATGCAAATCAATCATTGTGATACACCATATTAAAAATTGAAGAATAAAAACCATATGACCATCTCAATAAATGCAGAAAAAGCTTCTGACAAAATTCAACATCGATTTATGATAAAAACTCTCCAGCAAGTGGGCATAGAGGGAACCTACCTCAACATAATAAAGGCCATATACGACAAACCCACTACAAACATCATTCTCAATGGTGAAAAACTGAAAACCTTTCCTCTAAGATCAGGAACAAGACAAGGATGTCAACTCTCACCACTATTATTCAACATAGTTTTGGAAGTCCTAGCCAAGGCAATCAGAGAAGAAAAAGAAATAAAAGGAATACAAAGTGGAAAAGAAGAAGTCAAACTGTCACTTTGCAGATGACATGATACTATACATATGGAACCCTAAAGATGCCACCAGAAAACTACTAGAGTAGTAAGGTTGCAGGATACAAAATTAATGCACAGAAATCTCTTCCATTCCTATACACTAATGATGAAAAATCTGAAAGAGAAATGTAGGAAACACTCCAATTTACCATTGCAACAAAAAGAATAAAATACCTAGGAATTAACCTACCTAGGGAGACAAAAGACATGTATGCAGAAAATTATAAGACACTGATGAAAGACATTAAAGATGATAGAAATAGATGGAGAGATACACCATGTTCTTGGATTGGAAGAATCAATATTGTGAAAATGACTATACTACCCAAAGCAATCTACAGATTCAATGCAATACCTATCAAATTTCCAATGGCATTTTTTATGGAACTAGTACAGAAAATATTAAAGTTTGTATGGAGACACAAAAGACCCCGAATAGCCAAAGCAGTATTGAGGGAAAAAAACAGAGCTAGAAGAATCAGTCTCCCTGACTTCAGACTATACTACAAAGCTACAGTAATCAAGACAATATGGTACTGGCACAAAAACAGAAAGATAGATCAATGGAACAAGATAGAAAGCCCAAAGATAGACCCACACACCTATGGTCAACTAATCTATGACATAGGAGGCAAGGACACACAATGGAGAAAAGACAGTCTCTTCAATAAGTGGTGCTGGGAAAACTGGACAGCTACATGTAAAAGAATGAAATTAGAACACCCCCTAACACCACACACAAAAATAAACTCAAAATGGATTAGAGACCTAAATGTAAGACTGGACACTATGAAACTATTAGAGGAAAACATAGGAAGAACACTCGGACATAAATCACAGAAAGATCTTTTTTGATCCACCTCCTAGAGAATGGAAATAAAAACAAAAATAAACAAATGGGACCTAGTGAAACTTAAAAGCTTTTGCACAACAAAGGAAACCATAAACAAGACGAAAAGACAACCCTTAGAATATGGGAGAAAATATTTGCAAACGAATCAATGGACAAAGGATTAATCTCCAAAATATATAAACAGCTCATGGAGTTCAATATTTAAAAAGCAAACAACCCAATCCAAAAATGGGCAGAAGACCTAAATAGACATTTCTCCAAAGAAGACATACAGATGGCCAAGAAGCACATGAAAAGATGTTCAACGTCACTAATTATTAGAGAAATGCAAATCAAAACTACAGTGAGGTATCACCTCACACCAGTTAGAATGGGCATCATCAGAAAATCTACAAACAACAAATGCTGTAGAGCGTGTGGAGAAAAGGGAACCCTCTTGCACTGTTGGTGTGAATGTAAATTGATACAGCCACTATGGAGAACAGTATAGAGGTTCCTTAAAAAACTAAAATTAGAATTACCATACGATCCAGCAACCCCACTACTGGGCATATACCCAGAGAAAACTGTAATTCAAAAAGGAACATGCACCCCAATGTTCATTGCAGCACTATTTACAATAGCCAGGTCATGGAAGCAACCTAAATGCCCATCAACAGACAAATGGTACATATATACAATAGAATATTACTCAGACATAAATAGGAACGAAATTGAGTCATTTGTTGAGACGTGGATGGATCTAGAGACTGTCGTACAGAGTGAAGTAAGACAGAGAAAAACAAAGATCGTTTATTAACATATATATTTGGAACCTAGAAAAATGGTACAGAGGAACGGGTTTGCAGGGCAGAAATTGAGACACAGATGTAGAGAACAAACGTATGGACACCAAAGGGGGAAAGTGGCAGGGGTGGTGGTGGTGGTGTGATGAATTGGGCGATTGGGATTGGCATGTATACACTGATGTGTATAAAATTGATGACTAATAAGAACCTGCTGTATAAAAAAAAAAAAAATTAAATTTAAAAATTAAAAAAAAATAACACTCACAGGTTCCAGGGATTTGGTTGTGAACGTGGACTATTTTTCAGCTACCACAATACTACCCAGTGACTCAGTGGCTAATTCTGAGCCATTAGGTAATTATTCAGAGCTTCCTGAAATTGATGAGACTTTTCACTGAGGGACATGATGTGAGAGGGGTTTTTTGAGGAGTAGAGGACTGAAATGGATATTCTATGGAAATTCAAAATTATTGAAACTCACTAGCATACATTTGATTGTTCTGAACCCACTGTTTTTCCACTTATAAAATAAGATGATAGCCACTCCATTTATAGATCTTAAAAGAAAATGTGAAGGCAAGGTGATTAAAACTCTACTAACATTTAATCCATTGCACTAGTAAAAGAAAAAGAAAACCATGCAAATGAAGAAAACATATCCAGACATCTAGGGTGGCCTCTTCAACTTGGGATATAAAGTGGCAAAAACTAATATTCAAAATATTCAAGTAGTATAATAATATAGTTGATAAGTCAACTATTAAATATAACATACTATCTTTATTGATTAAGGAAGTTAAAATGATATATCATGTACATTTCTTACCTAGTCATATTATTTCTAGTACATTTCATTTGTAAAATTATTCCAATAATTTCCAAATAGTGTATTGACTAGGGTGCTGGTTTTGACCATTCATTTGATTCTTTGGTCAGCAGCTGAATGGTAACCCTGTTGGCTTTATGACTTGACATGGGGAACTACATCAAATTTCCAGCAACTTCCTATGAACTGATAGCCATTAAGTGACTGGGGATCATGCTAATCATAAAAGAAGGGGATTTGCTGGGCTGCCCTTCATGCGAGCTGAGCTCTCCATGACGCCTGCCTCTGCTCCTAACTTGCACCTTTCTCTTCCCATACCTGAAATGGTGTCATCGTTTGGGTGATCCTGGGGAGATGGAGAGTTGGAGACGGGAAGTGGGAAGAGATAAAAAGTAGATGGGGAGTATTTTATCCTTATTGCTGAGGCCAGGATCCTGTGTGTTATTTTCTCTTTGTGCCAATCATGAGGCAGTGACCAGGTGCAACTCAGCTAGTAATGGAGACAAAGCAGAAACAGCTAAAGAAAAAAAGAGGTAAAGTGAATTAAAAAGTAGTGGGCGTGTGCCTGGGGGCTGATGCTGCCAGGAAGCTGTGAAGGCTGCTGCTGAGGCCCTGTCTCTCTCAAGAGAAGAGCAGACGGGTAGGAGAGGAAGAGTGGGTGCTGGGTTTCGCTTTCTAGAAAAAATCCTGCCAGGAAAAGAGGAAGGAACACAGCACCGTCTTGCTAGGGGACTCTCTCTTTTAGTTCTTGAATAAGGTTCCAGGAGATTCCCTCTCTAGAAACTTATTTGCAAAGCCCAGGGACAACGGCCTTCCATCAGGAGTTAAGCTGTCAAATAAAACAAGGGTTTCTCAAACCTATCAGAAAGGACATTATCCCACAATGAATGTATTTATTCACTATCTATGTCCATGGCACCCCGTTGCCTTACTAGCTGCTCCCTGAACCCAGACCTGCCATGGGCAAGGACAAGCATTTCTTTGGGAGGATTATAGAAGGCATTAGAAAAGATGGCAAGTTTCCTTTTTCCTATATAAGGACTTCTGTGTTTCAACACAACCCACCAACTTTGGAAATAAATGGAAAACATTTCAAAGAGTACTGAAAATGGACAGTTTTCAGTGAAATAATGACCAGCTCTTCAGTTTCCATGAATTTTCTTTTGTAAACTGGCTTGCCCTATAACTTACTAGTATTCCAGTAACTAGGGTCACTATCCTGATTTTCCTGGTTTATACTTTTTCCTTAGAGTCGTTATTAACAGTGTTCCCTTTTACTCTCAAAAATATTCAACTTGAGAAGATATATGGTCTCCCTATCACAGCCCTTTACAAAGGAAAGCATGTTCTTTGCACATAAACCTTACTTTGGTCTATTCCCTCAGGGTGTGAAAACATCCCAGAGGGGCGCCAACAAAGGAGACGCCTCATGTGATGAGTAATCAGGCTCCCTAAACGAATGGGGCTTCTGGTCTTCCCCAGCTGTCTGTGTATCTCTGTGCAATTATTTAAGCTCATAGTGAAAGCTCATTTAAGCTTTTAGATAACTTAAAAATGGGAAAGAAGGTATGGAAGTTTTCAAAATTCTTCTAGGGACACATTAACAGAGTTTGAAGACCACTACTCAATGGTAATTATTTCCAAACTTTTTTTCATGTCATGGAGCCTGTTCACAGTGAGTGAAGCCGCTCACAGCTCAGGGCTCAGCCTCCAACCTGGCCCAGCTGTTCCAAAGGCCAAGAGATTGCACATCTCTACACATCTGTATCTCTCACATTTCATCACTTCTAAGGCTATGGGTCTCCCCACACTCATAAAATCTCCTACAAGACTGAATATACAAAACAAATAGTAACACGGTGAAGTTGGGGTAAGGAATTTTATCAGTTAGGGTACTTCTGCTGAAGATAACAGTATCCAGCTGGCAGTGACTTCAAAGAGAGAAATGCATATTGACTGTCTTAATACAATTAAGTCTGGAAGTAGGGTGCACGTTTCTCTATGCCAAGAAGGCTGCAATAATACTATCCATCCCATGTGTTTTTATGCTATGTGACACTGCCATTCTCTCACCAAGAAGTGGCATCTAAGTGCCCTCTTCCTGAATCTGGCCTTTGTGACTCACTTCTACCGGACAGAATGTGACAGAAGTGATGCTGCATGACTTCCGGATCAAGGTGCACCCCCTGGATATGCTGTTCTTCTCCGTTAGCCCGGGGATATATACATACAGCTGAGAAAGAAAAGCCCATGTACTTTTATCTTAGCTCTCTTAAAAAGCTGGGTTTCTGAATGCCCTCTCTCAGGACACCCCGTTTCTGAACCCAGTCACCGTGCTGTGAGGAAGCCCAAGCTGCATGGAGAGGCTGTATGTGCGAGCTCTGGTCTCAGCTGAGCCTGGTTTCCAGTCTTCTCAGCCCACACTCCCCGTGCGTGAGTGAAGACCTCAGGTGACTCCATTCTCTTGCTGTTTGAGCCACACCCAGGTATTTGTTGGAGGTTTTCTCATCTAAAGCCTCAGACGTGAGAGAGCAGAGACAAACCGTTCTCAGTGTGTCCGAATTCCTGACCCTCAGAACAGTGAGCATTACAAAATGGCCATGGTTTTAGGTCACAGCCTTGGATGGTTTGTTGCCCAGAAGTAGCAGCTGGAACAATAGATGTTTCCAAGTTGGTGCAGTAGTGGGTCAGCCTCATCAAGGACTCAGGCTTTTTCTGTTTTTCTTCTCTGCTACCCTCAGTGTTGTGGCGTCACCTTCCCTAGGCATAAGACGACACCCACAACTCCAGACATTTCATTTAATACAGCAGCACCTCAGGAAGGAGGGAAGCAAGCAGGAGCTTTCATCTTGCACCAGTTTTGTCAAGGAAGAGAATCTTCCCCAGAATTCCTCTGGTAGACTTGCCCTTACATCTCATTGACCAGAACTGGCTTTTCTGCTCAACTTTAGACTAACATGAAGCAAAGGAAAACAGACTTCCCAACATGGATCTAAACCAGGTGCATTTAAATTGCCTGGAGGACTTCCCTGGTGGCTCAGTGGTTGAGAATCTGCCTGCCAATGCAGGGGACACGGGTTCGATCCCTGGTCCGGGAAGATCCCACATGCCGCGGAGCAACTAAGCCCATGAGCCACCACTACTGAGCCTGTGCTCTAGAGCCCATGAGCCACAACTACTGAGCCCACATGCCACAACTACTGAAGCCCACACGCCTAGAGCCTGTGCTCTGCAACAAGCCACTGCAATGAGAAGCCCACGCACTGTAATGAAGAGTAGCCCCCCCACCGCTTGCCCACACTCAGCAGCAAAGACCCAACGCAGCCAAAAATAATTAATTAATAAATTTAAAAATAAAAAAGGCCCTGGGGGCTGGAATGTCTATAAAAAAATTAATTGCCTGGAGATCTTTTTCTGTTTGTTTTTCTTAAAAAGAAAAACAAAACAAAACTAATCCCAAGCTTAACTCCTAACCAATGAAAGCAGAACCTACCCAGGTGACTGCAATCATAGTTGAGAATCATTGGTTTGGAACCTTGCTACTTAAAATGCCATCTGGGGACCAATGGTAACAGCATCACCTGGGGACTTTAGTCTCTACCTAGGAAACAAGAATCTGTATTTTATCTGGATCCCCAGTTTATTTGTTTGTACTTGAAAGTTTGAAAAGCACTGGTTTAAACAAACTATAATTTCTCCCCGGGGGCTAGGTGTATTATCCCCTGGGGCTAAACAAAGTCAAGGTTCTGTTGTACAGAAAAAGGAAAATGAGGGTTGCAAAAGCAATTAACAGTATCTGCTCTAGGGGCCCAGACTTCTGTTATTTTGCCTCCCCCAGCATGCCCTGAGGCATCTCCCTAGAAAGATCAAGTCTCCTTGGAACAAAGCTCTAAAAATCATACACTGAAAGCCAATTCCTGCCTTTATCACAATATATAAAACCAAGTTTAAATTGACTGTGCTGCTTCTACTTCACTATGAAGCTGGTTTGTGGCTGCCCATTTGTACATGTCTCAAGGAGTATATTCTTGGTCTTACTGCCCTAAACTTTCCTCCTTCTTGTGCATAATCCTTCAGGGGCTAAAGTTTGTTTCATTGAAGTGTGCTTGCTTCCTGACTATACAGTTTTGGTTGTCTGGTGTTTGTGCATACTACCTGGAGCAGCTGAGTACCAGCCTTGACCCCTCAATGCTCTTAAACTTTGAATGAGGTCATATATTCATTCAGCAAACATTAATTGAGCACATGCTGTAAGCTGGACATTGTGCTGGGTGGGGACGGTGGTAGGAGGAAGGGTAGAAGAAGAAGGGAATGGAGAAGAATACAAAGTGTCCATATTTTCAAGATGCTTAAAAGCTAGTGGGGAAGAGATTTGAGGAAACAGACTGAAATTAGATAATGGTAACAAAGTTCTAAGCCAGTGGTTCTCAAATACTAAATGTGGATCCTTGTAACACGGTAGGTTGAGGAATCAGCTAAGCATTTGGACTCAGGAATCAGACCAGCTTGGGTTCATATCCCACTTCTATCACTCAGTAGCTGATGACCTTGGGCAAGGTTATTGAGCCTCTAAGTCAACTTCCTTCTCTATAGAATAGGAAACTTATAACCTACTTCCTGAGGTCATTGTGAGAATTTAATGAGATAATACATTCATAGCTATTTAACACAGGCTTATCCCTTATAAATCACTTAATAGATAGAAGTTATACTAAAATAGGAAAGAAATCAATGTTAATTTGGGGCATCAGAGAAGGCTTCCAGGCTCCCAGTTTGCACTATTTGGATGGCATCTTCTTTAAGACCTTGGGGCTCAGGATTTGAATTATCGAGAGACCCTCAGGTACATGTGTCTGCCTGGAAATCTCAACCTCTCTCTTTCTTGGCTGTTGAATATCCTGTTTAATAGATCAAGACCAGGAAAGCATTATAACTTTGCCCAGAGTCTGTCATTTCTAGTGACCCTAAGATCTAAATGCCATCCGTTTCATGCGGTATTCTCCCCAGAGGTTATGTTTTCCAGATAAAGTTAAGAATCCTGGCCTTCCTGCTTCTCCCTCCTGACCTTTATTTTTTCCCATGATGTTTCCCAGAGCTGAGGTTTCATCTGGTGTACTTTATGCCCTTTGTTCAATTCCCAGCCATGATGGTCTCCTTTCCCATGGCCGAGTCTCTCTAACAATCCCTTACCCACCTCCATAATGCATGGCTTGACACCACTTAATTCTGAGTATCCAGCACAGACATTCTGGGGAATCGATACAGCCATCCATCTAAGTTTGGTCTATACCTCCTGTGGCAGAGCTTGGATTTCCTAAGACATTGTGGGAACTCAGGGCAGGATCTTAGGCTGCCCAAACCTACCTCCAAGCAGCTCTCGGGTTTGTGAGTTTGATTATTTTTAAATATCCCCTGCTTTGATAATTTTTTAAAAATTAACATTAAAATTGATTAAATGCAATACAGCATCACATGAAATAGTAAATTTTAAAATCATCAGTGAGGGACTTCCCTGGTGGTTCAGTGGGTAAGACTTCACACTCCCTATGCAGGGGGCCCAGGTTCAATCCCTGGTTAGGTAACTAAATCCCACATGCCATAACTAAAGATCCTGCATGCTGCAACTAAAAGATCCCGCATGCCTCAACTAAGAGTCTGCATGCTGCAACTAAAGATCCCACATGCCACAATGAAGATCCCATGTGCTGCAACTAAGACCTGGCACAGCCAAAAATAAATAAATATTAAAAAGTAAAATAAGGACTTCCCTGGTGGTGCAGTGGTTAAGAACCCACCTGCCAATGCAGGGGACACAGGTTCAATCCCTGGTCTGGGAAGATACCACATGCCACAGAGCAATTAAGCCCATGTGCCACAACGAGTGAGCCTGCACTCTAGAGCCCATGTGCCACAACTACTGAGCCATGTGCCACAACTCCTGAAGCCCATGCACTCCAGGGCCTGAGTGCCTCAACTACTGAGACTGTGTGCTGCAACTACTGAAGCCCGCGCGCCTAGAGCCTGCGCTCCACAAAAAGAGAAGCCACCTCAAAGAGAAGCCCGCACGCCACA
Source organism: Lipotes vexillifer (assembly GCF_000442215.2). Classification (NCBI taxonomy): domain Eukaryota; kingdom Metazoa; phylum Chordata; class Mammalia; order Artiodactyla; family Lipotidae; genus Lipotes; species Lipotes vexillifer. The sequence goes on along the minus strand of NW_006787659.1, from coordinate 445,141 downwards.
ACGAAGAGTAGCCCCCACTCGATGCAGCTAGGGAAAGCCTACACACAGCAACGAAGACCCAACACAGCCAAAATTAATAAATAAATATAAAAAAATAAAATCATCGATGATGGATCAATTTACTATAGAAATAAACCATTTTCAAAGATTTTAGTTGACAGCCTGGCCTCTTTCAAATTTGGTTACGAGCACTGGAGTGAGATTAAACTCTCTTTATAACAAGGAACCTGACACATGAGAAGAATTTCAAGATGATAAGGAACAAAAGTGGCACCACTGTTACAAAAAGGCACATGAGATGGAAAGGTTTCGGTTTGTGATCAGCAGTGTTCTAAATGCTGGGGCTGACAAATTACCAGAGTTGTCTGTAATTTGTTACCCATGTGAGTGAAGGATGCCTCACAAACATGTTCAACTGAGTCTTTGAAAGAAACAAAGGCAAAATATGCTTCCATTGTAATGAATCCCTCTCCAAAAGAAAAAAAATAATTTTAAGATTAAAAACAAAATGCTCTGATTAGCTCCTTTCACCCTTTTAGGAAATGCAGATTTTATCAATAACTTTTATGAAGGGACTTTCCATGCTGCCTCTTAAGGCCTAGCTTTGCCATGATCACAGGCAGTGAACTTGGATGGCATCGGCATTATCAGCTCATCAGCTCGGTTTATTGGAGCAGCTCCCTAATCCTTCATGTGTGAAGACCCATTAAAGGTTGGGTCTTTTCTTTTCAATGACAAGATTAGCACAGGTTATTTTGGGATAAATATTTAAACTTTTGGAATGAACGTTAAAGTGAAAATTCCAGCTTCCTTCTTTCCTAGCCATAGAGGATGGTTTATCCTTTCAGAGACTTTTTGGTTGTGAATGTTCTTTGTCCTTCAGTTGCTCTTCAAACTTAGATGTGCATTTAAATATTAATGGAGAAATAATCACAAAAAATATAACAAAATATGCACCTCTAAATTCAACAGCTAGCTTCAGAAACAGAACATTATTGATTTTTTTTTCTTTTTTTTGTGGTACGCGGGCCTCTCACTGTTGTGGCCTCTCCCGTTGCGGAGCACAGGCTCCGGACGCGCAGGCTCAGCAGCCATGGCTCACAGGCCTAGCCGCTCCGCGGCATGTGGGATCTTCCCGGACTGGGGCACAAACCCGTGTCCCCTGCATCAGCAGGTGGATTCTCAACCACTGTGCCACCAGGGGAGCCCCATTATTGACATTTTTGAAGTTCCTTTAATGCATCTTCTTCATAGCCCCCAGAGGTAACCATAATCCAGGATTTTGTTTTAAGTATTTCCTTGCCTTTTTTCATAGCTTTGCCCCATATAGGTACTTAAACATATAATTGCCTAGTCTTGAACTTTATAAAAATGTGAAGTGTACAATACTACATGTATTTTGCAATTTTTTTTGTTTTTGTGCAACATTATGTTTTTGAGATCCATCCATTTAATGTAATTAGCTAGAGTTCATTCAGTTTCACTGTTGTATTATGAAACTGAATATGCCACAATTCCGTTATCCATTTTCCTGTTGATGAGTATGTGGGCTGTTTTTTGTTTTTACTACAATGAAGAATGCTGCTGATTTCCTGTCTCCTGGCACACTTGTTGCCTATGCCAGGGCATGGAGTTGCTGGGTTGTAGGGTGTGCTGTATTTAAGCTGTGTAGGCAATGCCACATTGGCAGCTGTGCCCCAACTTATGGTTGAACATGAGTCTGTCTTATTTCCTCTTGTGTAAAAGACTTGCACTATCTTTTCTTCATTCTTCTTTTGAGATATTTGTCTTTTTCCTTATTACATGTAGAGTTTCTTTATATAGCTGGATAATAATCTTTTGACAGTGTGTATATAGCAAATATCTTCTCTCAGTTGGATGCTACTATTTCATTTGTTATGGTATCTTTTGCTGAACAATGTTCTTAATTTGAATGTAGCAAAATCAATCAAACATAAAAAAAATGGGTAGCCCTTCTATTGTGTTGCTTGAGAAATTCTTTTTTTACTACAAGGCAGACGATGGCTATCTCTTCTCTCCCCCATCCCTCTTCTAGGATAATCAGAACAAAGAAGCCAGATTTTTTTTTTTTTTTTTTGCTATTGTAAATAGAGCTGCAATGAACATTTTGGTACATGACTCTTTCTGAATTCTGGTTTCCTCAGGGTATATACCTAGTAGTGGGATTGCTGGGTCATATGGTAGTTCTATTTGTAGTTTTTTAAGGAACCTCCATACTGTTCTCCATAGTGGCTGAACCAATTCACATTCCCACCAGCAGTGCAAGAGTGTTCCCTTTTCTCCACACCCTCTCCAGCATTTATTGTTTCTAGATTTTTTGATGATGGCCATTCTGACTGGTGTGAGATGATATCTCATTGTAGTTTTGATTTGCATTTCTCTAATGATTAATGATGTTGAGCATTCTTTCATGTGTTTGTTGGCAGTCTGTATATCTTCTTTGGAGAAATGTCTATTTAGGTCTTCTGCCCATTTTTGGATTGGGTTGTTTATTTTTTTGTTATTGAGCTGCATGAGCTGCCTGTAAATTTTAGAGATTAATCCTTTGTCAGTTGATTCATTTGCAAATATTTTCTCCCATTCTGAGGGCTGTCTTTTGGTCTTGTTTATGGTTTCCTTTGCTGTGCAAAAGCTTTGAAGTTTCATTAGGTCCCATTTGTTTATTTTTGTTTTTATCTCCATTACTCTAGGAGATGGGTCAAGAAGGATCTTGCTGTGATTTATGTCATAGAGTGTTCTGCCTATGTTTTCCTCTAAGAGTTTGATAGTTTCTGGCCTTACATTTAGGTCTTTAATCCATTTTGAGCTTATTTTTGTGTATGGTGTTAGGGAGTGATCTAATCTCATACTTTTACATGTACCTGTCCAGTTTTCCCAGCACCACTTATTGAAGGGGCTGTCCTTTCTCCACTGTATATTCCTGCCACCTTTATCAAAGATAAGGTGACCATATGTGCATGGGTTTATCTCTGGGCTTTCTATCCTATTCCATTGATCTATCTTTCTGTTTTTGTGCCAGTACCATACTGTCTTGATTACTGTAGCTTTGTAGTATAGTCTGAAGTCAGGCAGCCTGATTCCTCCAGCTCCATTTTTTGTTCTCAAGATTGCTTTGGCTATTCGGGGTCTTTTGTGTTTCCATACAAATTGTGAAATTTTTTGTTCTAGTTCTGTGAAAAATGCCAGTGGTAGTTTGATAGGGATTGCATTGAATCTATAGATTGCTTTGGGGAGTAGAGTCATTTTCACAATGTTGATTCTTCCAATCCAAGAACATGGTATATCTCTCCATCTGTTTGTATCATCTTTAATTTCTTTCATCAGTGTCTTATAATTTTCTGCATACAGGTCTTTTGTCTCCTTAGGTAGGTTTATTCCTAGATATTTTATTCTTTTTGTTGCAATGGTAAATGGGAGTGTTTTCTTGATTTCACTTTCAGATTTTTCATCGTTAGTATATAGGAATGCCAGAGATTTCTGTGCATTAATTTTGTATCCTGCTACTTTACCAAATTCATTGATTAGCTCTAGTAGTTTTCTGGTAGCATCTTTAGGATTCTCTATGTATAGTATCATGTCATCTGCAAACAGTGACAGCTTTACTTCTTCTTTTCCGATTTGGATTCCTTTTATTTCCTTTTCTTCTCTGATTGCTGTGGCTAAAACTTCCAAAACTATGTTGAATAAGAGTGGTGAGAGTGGGCAACCTTGTCTTGTTCCTGACCTTAGTGGAAATGCTTTCAGTTTTTCGCCATTGAGGATGATGTTGGCTGTGGGCTTGTCATATACGGCCTTTATTATATTGAGGAAAGTTCCCTCTACACCTACTTTCTGCAGGGTTTTTATCATAAATGGGTGTTGAATTTTGTCAAAAGCTTTCTCTGCATCTATTGAGATGATCATATGGTTTTTCTCCTTCAATTTGTTAATATGGTTAATCACATTGATAGATTTGCGTATATTGAAGAATCCTTGCATTCCTGGAATAAACCCCACTTGATCATGGTGTATGATCCTTTTAATGTGCTGTTGGATTCTGTTTGCTAGTATTTTGTTGAGGATTTTTGCATCTATGTTCATCAGTGATATTGGCCTGTAGTTTTCTTTCTTTGTGACATCCTTGTCTGGTTTTGGTATCAAGGTGATGGTGGCCTCGTAGAATGAGTTTGGGAGTGTTCCTCCCTCTGCTATATTTTGGAAGAGTTTGAGAAGGATAGGTGTTAGCTCTTCTCTAAATGTTTGATAGAATTCGCCTGTGAAGCCATCTGGTCCTGGGCTTTTGTTTGTTGGAAGATTTTTAATCACAGTTTCAATTTCAGTGTTTGTGATTGGTCTGTTCATATTTTCTATTTCTTCCTGATTCAGTCTTGGTAGTTTGTGCATTTCTAAGAATTTGTCCATTTCTTCCAGATTGTCCATTTTATTGGCATAGAGTTGCTTGTAGTAATCCCTCATGATTTTTTGTATTTCTGCAGTGTCAGTTGTTACTTCTCCTTTTTCATTTCTGATTCTATTGATTTGAGTCTTCTCCCTTTTTTTCTTGATGAGTCTGGCTAATGGTTTATCAATTTTGTTAATCTTCTCAAAGAACCAGCTTTTAGTTTTTTTTTTATTTTAGGATTTTTGCATTGGGCATTTGAGGGAAGGTTGAGAGGGGTCACGCATTCAGTGCAGTGGGTGGCTGTGTACCCCACTCTAGTAACTTCTTTTCTCATTCACTTTCTCTTCATGATCAGTGGAACCACCAAGAAGTTCTCTGGGAAAGAAAAATGCTGCATTTACTCAGGTCCCCTTGGTACCTCAGATTCTATCCCAGACAAGTCCATAAAGGAATTTCTTTGGGATACATACAGTGTTATCCCTGCAGGAATTCTCTTGAGGTCAAAACAGGACTTAACAGAGATGGAAGCCCATTATGCTTGCTGTTCTGAACCTCCTTTCCTTCACTTAACAGTGTATCATGAAGATCCTTTCCTTGCTAGAAATATAAAATCCATCTTCCTTTTAACTGTTGCATAAAATATAATAACATGGCTTTATATGAAGTATCTAAATCTTGCCTATTTAGGGTCCGTTTAGGTGGTCCCCATTTTTCTTTATTATCATAATGATAGAGTGAATATGTTCATGTGTAGACACATGCAATGTGTACATAGGTGTGTGTGTGTGTGTGTATATCCCTATATATTTCTAAAATCGCTTCCTTAGTATTGTTTTGGAGAAACACAATTGCTGTGAGTAGTGATATTTTCATTTAAAATTTTTACTGTAGCTGCAAGGTCGCCTTCCCACCGATGTTGCCAAGCGTAAGCTTCACCACACTCTAGTCAATATTGGGTACTATCTGGCAATTAGACTTTTTTCAATCTGGGTGAAAATAGCATGCTATTTTTTTTTTTTTTTTT
>NW_006787659.1:436561-439654 GCF_000442215.2 Lipotes vexillifer | reverse complement strand
TTTTTTTTTTTTTTTTTTTTTTTGCATTTCTTTCATCACTGGAGAGGCCAAACATCTTCTGAACTGTTTATCAGCCATTTATAATTTTATAATGAAGTTAGCTCCTTCCCTAAATAAAAGTAGAATGATAATATAAACCAGTGTAACTGAAGAGAGATTTGCCATTTTACTGCACTGTATTTGCATCATAAAAGCAATAGAATTATATTTATATCACCTGCAAATTGGTATTTTTGTCGCTATTTGTACCTAACCTAAAACATCACAGACCTAACCATGCTAAAAACTAATGGATTTGTCTGGGTTTGTTGCCTGAAATCTTTTAGTTTTGATGCTTTAAAATAAGAAGAGATTCTCAAGATTCTCACCAGTGTTATCTTATCTGATCTGTTACATGTTAACTACTTTTAAATCAGCAGACATAAGTGAAACAAAACAAAACATAACAGAATATTTATTAATTTAGTACTGTAAAACTTTTTCAAGACGTTTTATATATTCAGGATTCTAATCCTTATTCCATAAATCAAGCTTTTAGTGAAAACATTTTTAAATGTGAATGACAGAATCATAGAAAAGCGTAAATAACACCCAGGAAAATTACAAAATTCAGAATATGAGGGAACATTTGGGAAGGTACATGGGTACCTCAACTCTCCTGTTAATATTCTGTTTCTGAAGCTGGGTGATGTGGACACAGGTATTTGCATATGTGGTTTATACTTTCTCATATTATAAAATATTTTTTAATATTTAAAATTAAAACCTCAATACTTGCCTTTTTCCTGTTCTACAGTGGCATATCAAAAAGGATTACCACTCTAAAGCTTAATGATCACATCTGAGGGGTTTCACATGCCAGGATATTTGGCAGCCATTCTGTGCAGGGATCATGGAGCCAAGTCACCAATTCTGAGTGGCCTGGATGCCAGTACTCAGTGTGGCAGAGGCGAGCACTCCAATGCAGCAGTCACTAGAATCCTTTTAGTTCTCATGGCACCACAAGTAGTAAAAGTTCTTAAAGGCATCTTCAGAAAAGAATGAAAAATGGAAATGGTACATGACTCAACAAATCTACCCCATACCACACTGGTAAAACATTTTTTAAAAATGTAACTAACTGCTTTTTCTCCTCCATTGATAGTTTGCATCTATTAGAATATAGATCTGAAGCTCACACCTTTTACTTCTTAAATTGAGATGATGAGTTTCTTAAATCTCCCAAAATGTGTTTGTTATCAAGTCCTAAGGATAAGCATGATGGGCTTCGTGTGATCATAAATTCAAAACTCTGGCTCATTTTGGAAGATAATGGCTTGAAGGCTAATAATTGTCACTTTGGGATTTAATAATGAAAATGCACAGGAATATTTTGTGAAGCAGCCTTTTCAGGGTGGGGAGCTCTATCTTGTTTCAACAAATATAACTTGAATTGGCCAAGCGTTTCGAGGGCAACAGGAAGGAGAGTGTAGCCTCTGGTGGGGGTAGGGCCGTGTCTAATGTCCACATTTGGCCGTGACTCTGGCTTTGAGGCTCTCAGCAGAGATGCCCCGGTGGCGGCCCCACACTGGAGCGGCCTCCACACTGCTGTCAGGGCAGTTAACATTTACAGCACAATTCATTTAGGTTTTTATGGGGCCTTCATATTCCCTTTATGACACCAAACAGGAAATGTCCATGCAGGGGATGAGCAACGCTGCACACCAAAATCTCCTTTAGTTTCTTTTTTATGTTAATATTCACTAAACCTCTAAGCCCAGGAGGTGTAGTTTCCTCAGTCTCTAACATCGTGTACCCCTCAGAGAGCTTCAAGCATCATCATCTGGATGGAACTTTTTACGGCAGAGTGACGTTTTCTTCAGCCCACTTTGAGATGATATAGTCAGGCACAGAGACCTGATATGGTTGGGCACAAAATGCCACCAATTTAATTATTTTGCTTGTTTAATCAATACTCATTACGTACTTATTGTGTACCTACTGTCTTAGTCGGCTTGGGCTACTATAACAAAATATCGTACCCTGGGTGGTTTGAACAACAGACATCTATTTCTCACAGCTCAGGAGGCTGGAAGTCTGAGATCAGGGAGCCAGATGATCAGATTCTGGTGAGAGCTGTCTTCCTGGTTTGCAGACGGCCAGCTTCTCCTCTTGTGTGGTCACATGGCTTTTCCTTAGTTACTGCTGAGAAACAGAGAAAGAAATAGAAAAAGAGAGACAGACAGACAGAGAAAGAGAGAGGTCTTTTTCTCTTCTTATAAGAGTGTCAATCCCATCACAAGGGCACTACCCTCATAAACTAATTACCTAGTTACTTTTATAAGTCCCTCATCTCCAAATACCATCACATTGGGGGGCTAGGGATTCAACACATGAATTTTGGAGAGGACACAGACATTCAGCCCATATCACCTACTATGGCGGGCAGTTTTCTGGGTCTTGTAGTATATTTGGTCAGGTTTTCCTATGTCTGTTTGCCATATGAAACCCTCAAATCTCAGAGGTTAAACAAAAGAGGAACTTATTTCTTATTTGTGTGAAGGTTTTGGCACAGTGATTAAGGTGCTCATTTCCTAACACCTCCCAGCTTTGCCATCCCCTAGAGCCTGGGGGTCATCCCCAGGACCCTCTGCATCCAGCTCTCCAAGAAGGGAGGAGAGAACAGAGAATGGCTGTTGGGAGGTCTTTGTGGATCTAGCCTTGAAGAGCAAAGTTTACTGCCACCACATTCCATTTGTTGGAAACTCAGCCATGTGGTCATGCTGATTTCAAGGAAAGCTGGGAAATGTGGCCATGTTTCTTGGAAAAAAGAAAATGCGTTATTGAGTACGAAGCCAGTCTGTGCCAAAAGTGCTACGATATTAGACAAGACAGACAAGGTTCTCACTTGTCTGGAGCATCCCTTCTGACTCAGCACAGCAGACGACAGACATGTACGTGGACGTGTAAGTAAGACTTACAGATAGTGATGAATGCAGTGTAGAAAACACCAAATGAGTTTCAGGACCAATAGCCGAGGGAAGGGAGCTCTTCTAAGGAGCATGATGAGAGAAAGAATTTCTCTTGAGGTAAAATTCTGAATGAAGGGAAAGA
>NW_006787659.1:422194-436015 GCF_000442215.2 Lipotes vexillifer | reverse complement strand
AAAGAGTCAGCTATGCAAAAATCCAAAGAAAAGCTGTCCAGACAGAAAGCAAAGGGCCAGAGTCAGAACAAGCCTAGCGTGTTTGAAGCTCAGAAAGAAAGGGGGTCTGGCTGAAGCTCATGGACGGAGGTCGGGAGTGGGATGTTTGGAGAGAGGGGAAGCAGGGGGGACCACCTTAAGCAGAGCCTGCAGGTTTTCCCTGATTCTGTGTACAGAGGTCTTTGGATGCGTTATCTCATTTAATTATTTCAGCAAATCTGGGAGGTGAATTTTATTGTCCCCCTGAAAATAATGGGGAAATACGGAATTCAAATAACTTTTGCAGGGTCCCACAGCCATTGAAGAAGAGTCAGATTTATACCAGAGTCAGACTCCAAAACCACACTGCCAGCCACAATGTAACCACGCTTTCAACCATGTTCTTAGTCAATACTGCGGACTTTTTTCTAGTTCATGCATGAAATGATGCAAAACAATGTGTTCTGCCATCTTAAAAGTTCGGACAACAGAAACCACTGAGATGGTTCCCAAGTCAATGCATATTTAACAAAGGACATTTTTAATATTTTTTAATTTAAAATTTTCTATAATAAATATGCTTTGCTCTTACAGTAAGAAGTTTAGTCATATTTAATCATTGTCGACAATGAAATTACTGTGGCATAAGAAAACTTGTGGAACTTAATACGAAGTATTTTATACAGAAATATTGCTTGCAAATACTCCCCTCTTTTAAAATGTATGGCAACCCTATTCCAAATTTAACTCGTAGGATTATCCAATGAACCATATTTTTTTTTTCTCTACCATCTAGCCTGCTATTTTTAGAGTTTATATGTGTTCAGAGGTTCAAAGTGCCACTACTTTCATTCTATTTTCTTGATATCTAACTTTCCTTAAGTTTAGCTATGTGTTCTGAAGGCTAGATTATGAGGTTAAATCACTGTAAGTCTATGTTTCCCTCAAAACCTAGACCACTGGAAATCCTCAACCAATTAAGGATAAAAGATAGCACAGAGTCCTGTTCTAACCCTGTCATTCAATGTTTCTTTCAGTGCCTTCCTGTTTCTTTCATTTTATTTTATACTCACGGCATCTTTTGTCCGTCTAAGGAGGACAGATGCAAGCTCACTCTTGAATCCTGGGAAATGAAAGGAATTCAACACGAGATGTGTAGGTGGAGGAGTTGGCCACTGATTTATCTTCCTTAAATGATGTGAGATGACCAAGAGCAAGGGCCCTGCAGTGCGATGCTCTGTGTGGAAAACCTCTACTTGGGAAACCGAGTTGGTAGAACTTTGAAATTGTCACATGATATGGGCATCTCAGGGTAGAAAGTCTCCCTTTTGTTCTTCCTTATTCAACTAATGCATGAATAATTTTAAAGATTAAAAAAAGAAACAATTTTTTTTTTTCCTTTTAAGGATAGGGAGAATTCTGTAATATTTTCAGGGGAGATTAAACAGATATAAACACTATACAGCTGAAAGAAGAAGTCGAGTGATATTTTTTAGAAGAAAACTTAAGGCATTTAGACCAGGTAATCTCTACTGACGTATTGGTATCTCCTCTTTATCATCCGGCTTTTCTATTATGTCTTGTAAGGTCGACGCTGTACCAAGAGCAGAGAATATCATGACCTAAGTTTGTGTCTAGACTGCCATTTACTTGTTTCCTTACTCTGGGCAAATTATTTGTAAATTTTGACTTGGTATTCTCTGCAAACTATGATAACATAGGTGGAAAAGTGTGGTAAATATTTAATGTTATATTAATGGGAAAATGTTAGCATCATTAGAATCAAATATTTCTGATTCAATCCAGCATCCTGACAATTAAGTTCCTCATTCTCTTTGTAAGATCCCTGTCTGTTCTGAACTCTCCATCATACCTGGACCATCCTGACTTTTAAGCTCTTTTTTTCCTATTTTGCTTCAGTCAGAGCTCTTCCTTCTTCTAGGACCAAGGAAGCAGTTTTGAGTGTAGGCGGAATCATAGATGCATTCATTCCTTCGCGCATCCCCGCGTCACTCGGCAGCTCTCATCTCTCCCTCTATCGCTATCCCCGCGACTCTGTTCTTCCTGGTCCCACTGGGGGACTGTTCCCTTCTTCCAGGCTCATTGTACTCCTATTATTTCCTTGGACTTGAGGAACTTGAATACTCTTTGAATCAAATGATGTTTCTCTTCTGGGGACAAAGGGAGTGATTTAAGATTCCCTTCATTTTAAACTCAGTGGAGGCATTACTTCCTCCAGGAAGTCTTTCCTGACTTCATCCTCTTCTGTATTGAAACATTGCTACAGGCTGTGGTTAAACAATATACTACTGCATAATGTTATATAAATTTGTTTTGCAGGGAAATGCATTTTGAATTACAAAGTTCTTACAATATTCTTTCAAAACACATGCTATTTCAAATTGAAAAGGGCTTATATATTCATCCATTCATTTATTTATTCTTTTGACAAATATTTATTGAGATCTGCAATGTGCCACATGTTGGTCTAGATGCTTGGAGTACAGAAATAAGTAAGATGTAATCACTTAAGGAGTTCATAGTTTAAGGGGATAGGAGACACATACAGATCATTAGAATCACAAGAGAAGGGTAAAGGTTTGGAAAGTGCCATGGCAGCTCCAAGTCTGATTTACTGCCTTTGCTTTCTACTAGGGATGACGATACAGAAGAAAGGGTCCTTTAGTGGAATCTTGAAAAGTTAGTTAGCTGTGTGCAGGGGAGGTCATGAAAAACAAACAGAACAGCAAGGCAAAGGCCTATTTTTTTTTAATGCATCATCGTTCTCTCGAGTCCCAACTTTATCTATAACATGAGGGCTTTGGATTAGAGGAGATTTTATGTCTCTTTCCAAGTTCCATGCTCCTAGGATTTCTAAGGATTTCTGTTTCTATGATGTTTTGAGCATCTTCTCCGTGTAAAGCCAATGTGCTGGCCTCTGTGGCGAAAATGTCAGCTCTGTTCTCAGGGAACTTACCCTTCTGTGAGACATGGTAAGGAGGGTTCATTTCTTCAGCTAGCCAACTGACAGCAGTGCTTGAAGTGCTGTGTTGAGAAAGTTGTAAAATCACATCTAGATTCGTTACAAGAGCTGTTCTGAGGAGGAGAAAGCCATGCAGAAGGGAATGTGCATCATCTCCTTTATGTTCTAGAGGTTACATTTAGTAAGTTACCCAAAACCTTATTAAAATAAAAAGTTGAAGAAATGAATTTTAAAAAGAAAGCACTCTGAAAACCAGAGTGTCATTTTATGGGTATTCGTATCATTAAAGACAAAATCCTTAACTTTAATGGTGTGTCCTTTTAACAACTAGACTGATGTCTGTAGACAATAAAAGTGATTTTGTGTTTTGGGGATGCAAAGGGGAAACTCATCTTAAATGCCTTGTACAAATTAGATTTCACACGCTCTCCTAACAGCCTATTATCCATCACAAACTCCCATTGTGGTATATATTCTTGGAGTCAGAATGTTGAGTGCTGTATCCCAGCTGCTATATCCTAGGAGCTAACACAGGAGGTATTCAATACATAACTGCTGCCTGAGCATTGAGGGAAAAGTGAAAAGTTCCCCGGAATAGTTTGTGTAACTTTTCAGCTGTCAAGGTAGATAGAGAAAGTTCGCATCTGAAGATCATAAATAAGATGAGAGAGAATGCCAGATATTTGACTAGAGGCAACAGTGCATGAGGAAGGGAAGTTTAGAAGTGATGTTATTTCAGAAATCAAACTTTATGAATCTTGCATATAACCAAATGACAAGCTGGCTTTTCATTTACACAATGGACATGAATATTAAAGTATTCATAAAGACCAGTAGAGAAATAGAAAGTTATTCAGATGGAGTGAAATTGTAAATACAAAAAAATGAATATATTTTATAGACTTATCTCAGCATGTAACAGATTTTGATGAATACAATGTAGACCGTGGGTATGGAATTCATTTATGCAGATTCTTCTGGCACAACCCATTAGAATTCTTAAAATACATTTAGCCCATGTTTAATAAAAACTCTAAAATTTACCATTTTCTTTTGTGCCTATGTCTTTCCATTTTTCTCTTAGCCTATTTATACAAAACAGGCTATTTCTATTGTTAGGAGTAACTTTGAGAGAATTTTCATTATTCATTAAATTGTTTAGAGAAATGTTTCAATTCTAGGAACTGCTCCCTTCTAGCTAAACTCCATAATCTTTTCACGTCAGAGACCTATTTTTGCCCTCACAAGGCAATAAAACTTCTATTTAAGCTATCGCTATAGATATTGATTATGAAAATTTCTATAAGTCTGAAAACTTCAAGTGCTTATGAATTATAAAGTCAGCCTCTTCATCATCAAGCTATAGCAAATTATTTTGGAGTCTATTGCAATTGCTTTTCAGGAAGTCTTTTCTTATTTTCTGTTTCTATTCCAAGTTTAATATTTCACAGAGATCTAATGTGGACCTCCTGCTATGAGATAGAGTTATAATGAGGGTCCTTTATCACTTCCAGGCATAAATTCCTTTGGATGGGTTCAAGACAAGCCTCATTCTGAACTCAAATATAGAAACATTTTGTTATTTGAGTATTGCTCGGATACCCAAATCTATAATACATTATATTAGTAACCTGATTAAAAAACAGTAACAATTACCCCTCCAGAATTACCACCTTCTTTAATGTCTTGTGTCTTTTCCTTGGCTAATCTGGTGTTAGACCTTTGAGAGGCCACAGGCAGAATCAGTTAATGTGAAAAAAAGTACTGTGAGAGATTGCTAGAGAGAAAGAATTAACATGAAAAGATGTGAATAACTGAATAACTCGTTTTCTAATACTCCCTTCCAGAATTTAAATCCTGGACATTTTTGGATAGAGATAAGGAAGTTTCTAAGCTTGGCTCTATTTGAGGAGTTTAATTGACAGTGGATTGAGTATATTTCTTTGAGATGAAAATTTTAAGTATCTTCTTTAAGCATAAAATGGTTTAGGAGTCTACTTGTCCATGAAATTCACATGATTAAACATAACCAGGATTTTTTCCTCCACAGAGTAAATAACCTTCTTCCCATGTGTACATTGATATAAACTTTCAGTGCATTTGTTTTATGATTTAGCACAGATGGTTTCTCCCTTCTTTGAGGCTGAAAAATGGATTTCCTTTTGGTTCCCCTGGAGTTCTTTTTCTCTGCTGGTTAGAGAGTAGGTGTTAGCTTTTCCTGAAAATCACACTTAAAGAAAACTGGGGCTACACCTTTAAAACCTTTTTATTTGTGCATATTTCAAAAAAGAAATGCACAATAGTAGTATCTATTGTTAGTACACATTAGAATTTATGCTCTCATGATAAGAACAATTCCCAAAGAGCCAAAGAAAGCCAGATGATTTTATGAAACATCACATGAAAACCTATTACATTAGAACAGGTGCTTGGCACTTATTGCACCCGTTATTTCACACATTTTCTTAGTGTCAGTGTAAGATTCAGAAGCATATTGTTTTATCTGTTTATCACGTTTAGATAGAGATAATAAAATTAATCAAAATAGGTAGGCTGTAATCTGAAAATCTTTAGCAGTATGGGGAAGAAGATTTAAATGATTCTATTCTATCTAAGCTACATTCATAATTGCTAAATATGTTTCTTGGTCAATATCATTTAGTCTTGCATAAATATTAGTACTTTTTAACCCGTTTAAAGTCATTACTTCATAATTATCAAAACAATACTATGAAGTACACAGTGTTATCTTCTCTAATGTGATAGATACAAAGAAACAAGAAGATTAAGTGGCTAACCTTAGATGACCCAGGATTGGGGGAAAAGGAACTAAGTAAATAGTAGTTCATAGTTTTTTGTTTTGTTTTGCTCTTTTAAATTTTATTTATTTATTTTTTCCGAGAAAAATTCTGTCTTCTGATGCATGGCATTTGAACAGATCTTCTTCCACTGTATATTTCTAAATGGGAACATTGTCTCCTTGGACACATTGTGTCTGAGATGAACCTAATGATAATAGTAGGAGCAACAGCTAACATTTATTGAGTGCTAATTACATTTGGCAATGAACAAAACTCTTTCAACATGACTTCATTTAATTCTATTAATTGCCTGTGAGATACAGGCTGTTGTTATCAGCATTTTATAGATGAGGGAAACCTAGGTTCAAAGACTAGGAACTGACTCAGTGTCAGGAAACTGATATATATTAAAGGTAATATCAGATGGTATGCTTTTCACCAATAAACTGTGTCACGAGAAGGATTTGGCTGAAGTGGAAAAACAGAACAAACCCCTTGTTAATCAGCATATTATAAATGCCCTGTTCTAATTCCTTGAATTACTGTTGGACAAATATAATTAAGATTAAAAGTAACTCATCAGATTAAGATTCTACATTATAATTTAATCCTTTTGGGTTTTAGTATTGCTTTAAGCACAGAGCTGTTAAAAAAAAAATTGCGGGGCTTCACAAATCAAATGAATTAGTAGTTATAATTTGTTATTGGTATATCTACCAAATAGCACTAAGCGAGCAAATAATCTGATCTCGTATGCGGGTCTTAGCTAAGCTCGTTTCTTCCTGGTGCCACTGCATTTGCAGAAGCCCTCTCTTCCCATGGCAGGGGCTGCTTCCTCCATGCTTCCCTACTTTGCCCTTCTAACCCTTCTTCTCTAATCCCTTGTGCCCTACTTGCCTCCACTTCAGCTTCTGATCATGCTTTCTTCCATATCACTGTCCTTGAAATGTTTGCAAATCTTTAATGATTCCAAATGCCACTGATAGGTGATGGGGGTGGGGGTCTATGGAGTCAGTAAGAATTTTAAAGCCAACTTTAGAAGTGCTGTAATTCAGTGGCAATTGTGAGTGGGGTGTTAGACATGAAAAGCTATGCTGCAGATTAAAACTAGATCAATACATGCTAAATGGACGGGTGTCTGTATTCTTCATGAATCTCTGTCTACCTCCTTTGTCTTGATCTACCTCAGTCTCCCATCCATTTGCTGTGCATCTTTTATGTCTCTTTCTCTGCCACCTTAAAATTTTGGATTTGAGGTACTTCTGCTCATTTTATTAAGGAGCAAAACAGTTTTGCCAGGAAATGCCATCCATCAGTAGAAAGTAATGAGATTCTTTTGTGCATAATACACTGGGGCTTTCTGTTTCCACCATAAGTTGCTCAAGCCACACATACTGTCCTTTCTAAGTTGGGCTGAATTTTATTTGCATTCACTCTGCCACAGATGAACTCTATCAGATTTTAAAATCAAAAGCCCCAGATGGACTCCCTGTGTAAAGAATATTAAAACTCAAAAATAAAATGCAATACTTCAGAATGAGAATAATGAAAAAATCATGTTTAATGCATCTTATAATTATTGAATTAACAGATTCTATTGATTACACTTGGAGCTGGCAGGGGCAGGGGCCCAGCAAGCCAAAGATATCCAGCTTCATTCATAGAAGAGCTCAAAGCCTTGGAATTTTGTTTTATACTTCCTATTGTTTTCTTTCTTTTGCACATTCCCACCACCCACATGTAAACCAACGGATTAATCCGCACACATGCATAATGGTGATAAAATTGGAAACACAAAACATTAACCAAACTCTAACCTCTCCAAAATTCCTAATTCCTTGAACTAAGGGCCAACAGCGTCAATATTGCTGAAAGATAGTTCTTCTTATTACCTGTACATACTTTAAATATTTCCCAAAGTGTCTCCCACCACCTTTCTCATTCCCAGATGACTAACATATGTTCCTGTATTTGTTTTTTCAAAGCAAGATTCCATTGATTTTAAAAAACTGAATAAATAAAGAGAACCTGGAAGCTTTTGGAAGTAGAAAAGTCATGATTTATGTAGGGGATGATATAGCATAAAACTAAAGATTTCCCCCATTCGGGGCTCTAAGATACCTACCCTGCTTCTATCGATCAGTGCAATGAAAGATGCTACTATAATACATAAATAGTCAATATTTTGTGTAAATTCTGTGCCCTTCTCTCTGAAATAAGCCTGTCTTTTAAAAAGTGGTTGGCCACTGGCAATTTTATTTGACAGAATATAATATGTAGATAAGCTACTATGATTATCACAACAGCACATGATGAAATAGTTGTAGATTTTCTTCTTTCAATACCTTTACTCATCATAGGTGGCTGAACCCACTACCCTCTTCTCTTTCCCCATGAGTATGAATAGAAAAGTGGATATCAAGGTGTTATTTTATCTCATTCATTCAATAAGTACTTGCATTTTTTGCAAGCTAAAGGTATAGACATAAATAAACACAACACCCACCTCTAGGAATTCACATTCTAGAAGGAGAGAAAGGTATATTAAGAAACAAATAGCAACACTCAGTACAACATAATAGCTGATAGAAAAGAAGTGTGTACATGGTTCAATGGAAACTCCAGGGAGAATGTGGTCAACTTCCCTGGGAGAGAGATGGGCAGAGGGGATGCACCTCCTCAGTGGAGAGCCACCTGAACATGACTCAATCTTCCAGGTCCCAGCATTAAGAGGACCTTAGGATTTATCCTAGAGTATCTTTTAACAAATTTCTAAGACTTTTACGTAGAAATTACTTACAAGTAACTTACATATACAACTCTGCTCCTGCTTGCCCAGGTTCTGTTTCCTTCCTTCCTTCCTTCCTTCCTTCCAAGTTATTTAATTATTTATTTATTTATTTTGGCTGCACTGGGTCTTCTTTTTTTTATAACCTCAATTTATTGTGAAATTTAGCAAAAATACATTTGTGAAAGACTATAAAATATATACTTCAGGGCTTCTCTGGTGGCGCAGTGGTTGGGAGTCTGCCTGCTAATGCAGGGGACGCGGGTTCGGGCCCTGGTCTGGGAGGATCCCATGTGCCGCGGAGCAACTGGGCCCGTGGGCCACAACTGCTGAGCCTGCGCGTCTGGAGCCTGTGCTCCGCGACAAGAGAGGCCACGATGGTGAGAGGCCTGCGCACCACGATGAGGAGTGGCCCCCGCTTGCCACGACTAGAGAGGGCCCTTGCGCAGAAACGAAGACCCGACACAGCCAAAAAAATAAAAATAAATAAATTAAAAGAAGGCTCAACATTTAAAAAAAAAAAAGCATTAAAAATATATACTTCAAAAGTTTATTATAAAATTAATAGCTTATAATCACCATGTAAGTCTATAGACAGATTATTGCCAGCACACCAGAGCCATCTATGTGCCCCTACTTTTTTTTTTTAATTGGGGTATCGTTGTTTTACAATGTTGTGTTAGTTTCCACTGTACAGCAGGGTGGATTTCCCTGTGTTACACAGCAGGTTCTCATTAGTTATCTATTTTATACATATTAGTGTATATATGTCAATCCCAATCTCCCAGTTCGTCTCACCACCACCTTTCCCCCTTGGTGTCCATACATTTTTTCTTGACATCTGTGTCTCTATTTCTGCCTTATAAACCGGTTCATCTGTATCATGTTTCTAGATTCCACATATATGCATTAATATATGATATTTGTTTTCCTCTTTCTTATTTCACTCTGTATGACCGTCTAGGTCTATCCACATCTCTATAAATGACCCAATTTCATTCCTTTTTATGGCTGAGTAATATTCCATTGTATATATGTACCACATCTTTATCCATTCAACTGTCGATGGACATTTAGGTTGTTTCCATGACCTGGCTATTATAAAGAGTGCTGCAATGAACATTGGGGTGCATGTGTTTTTTTGAATTATGGTTTTCTCTGGGTATATGCCCATTAGTGGGATTGCTGGGTCATATGGTAGTTCAATTTGTAGTTTTTTAAGGAACCTCCATACTGTTCTCCGTAGTGGCTGTATCAATTTACATTCACACAAACAGTGCAGGAGGGTTCCCTTTTCTCCACACCCTCGCCAGTATTTATTGTTTGTAGATTTTCTGATGATATCCATTCTAACCGGTGTGAGATGATACCTTACTGTAGTTTTGATTTGCGTTTCTCTAATAATTAGTGATGTTGAGCATCTTTTCATGTGCCTCTTGGCCATCTGTATGTCTTCTTTGGAGAAATGTCTATTTTAGGTCCTCTGCCCATTTTTTGGTTGGGTTGTTTGGTTTTTTTTGATATTGATTGAGCTGCATGAGCTGTTTGTATATATTGGAGATTGATCCTTTGTCCGTTGATTCACCTGCAAATATTTTCTACCATTCTGAGAGTTGTCTTCTCATCTTGTTTATGGTTTCCTTTGCTGTGCAAAAAATTTTAAGTTTCATTAGGTCCCATTTGTTTATTTTTGTTTTTATTTCCATTACTCTAGGAGGTGGGTCAAAAAAGATCTTGCTGCTATTTATGTCACAGGGTGTTCTTCCTATGTTTTCCTCTAAGAGTGTTATGGTGTCTGGCCTTACATTTAGGTCTTTAATCCATCTTGAGTTTATTTTTGTGTATGGTGTTAGGGAGTGTTCTAATTTCATTCTTTTACATGTAGCTGTCCAGTTTTCTCAGCACCACTTATTGAAGAGACTGGCCTTTCTCCATTGTATATCCTCACCTCCTTTGTCATAGATTAGTTGACCATAGGTGTGTGAGTTTATCTCTGGCCTTTCTATCTGGTTCCTTTGATCTATATTTCTGTTTTTGTGCCAATACCATACTGTCTTGATTACTGTAACTTTGTAGTATAGTCTGAAGTCAGGGAAACTGACTCCTGCAGCCCTGTGTTTTTTCTCAACATTACTTTGGCTACTCAGCATCTTTTGTGTCTCCATACAAATTTTAAGATTTTTTCTTCTACTTCTGTGAAAAATGCCGTTCGTAATTTGATAGGGATTGCATTGAATCTGTAGATTGCTTTGGGTAATATAGTCATTTTCACAATATTGATTCTTCCAATCCAAGAACATGGTATATCTCTCCATTTGTTTGTGTCATCTTTGATTTCTTTCATCAGTATCTTATAGTTTTCTGAATACAGGTCTTTTACCTCCTTAGGTAGGTTTATTCCTAGGTATTTCATTCTTTCTGTTGCAATGGTGAATGGAATTGTTTCCTTAATTTCACTTTCTGATCTTTTGTTGTTAATGTATAGGAATGCAAGAGATTTCTGTGCATTAATTTTGTATCCTGCAACTTTACCAAATTCATTGATTAGCTCTAGTAGTTTTCTGGTGACGTCTGTAGGATTTTCTGTGTATAGTATCCTGTCATCTGCAAACAGTGACAGCTTTACTTCTTTTCCAATTTGTATTCCTCTTCTTTCTTTTTCTTCTCTGATTGCCATGGCTAGGACTTCCAAATATACGTTGAATAATAGTGGCAAGAGTGGGCATCCTTGTCTTGTTCCTGATCTTAGAGGAAATGCTTTCAGTTTTTCACCATTGCGAATCATATTTGCTGTGGGTTTGTCATATATGGCCTTTTAATGTTGAAGTAGGTTCCCTCTGTGCTCACTTTCTGGAGAGTTTTTATCATAAATAGGTGTTGAATTTTATCAGAAGCTTTTTCTGCATCTATTGAGATGATCATATGGTCTTTATTCTTCAATTTGTTATTATGGTGTATCACATTCATTGATTTGCATGTATTGAAGAATCATTGCATCTCTGGGATAAATCCCACTTGATCATGGTGTATGATCCTTTCAATGTGTTGTTGGATTCTGTTTGCTAGTATTTTGTTGAGGGTATTTGCATCTATATTAACGAGTGACATTGGGCTTTAATTTTCTTTTTTGTAGTATCTTTGTCTGGTTTTGGTATCAGGGTGATGGTGTGCTCCGGGTCTTAGCTGTGGCATTTGGGCTCTTAGTTGAGGCATGTGAGATCTAGTTCCCTGACTAGGGATCGAACCTGGGCCCCCTGCATTGGGAGCCCCAGGAAAGTCCCTGTTTTATTTCATATTAACTGGAATGGGAAACTCAGCTCCATCATCAGTTTCCTAAAAATGTTGAATCACACTGTTTCTCTGACCGTAAGTTCACTATTTCATGACCCTAGTGAGTGGGTAACAACTGTTGCACAGCCTTCTACCATCTTCTTAGTTTGCACCCTCTTTTTTTCTTCCTCCCTCCCTTCCTCCTTCTCTCCCTTCCTTCCTTAGTTCCTTCCTTCCTACCTTTCTTACTTTCTTCACCCCTGGCATCATAAAACTGTCCCTCTTGCTCTCTTCAGAATAATCAAGTCTCTTTTTTAAAAAATTTCGGCGGCAGCCTCCACTCACTTCCCCCCCATGGAACTCACCTAGCTGAACTGAGCTTATTGAGACATTTTCTCAGTTCTCCCTCAAGCAGGAATTGCCATACCAGCTCCAAAGAGAATGAAACTTGCATAACAAAAAGAAAGCTTCACTGATTTGATAAAAACTTGGATGAATGTTTGAATGGCCTTGGGGCATTCCTAAATAAATAGATTAGTTAATGCCTATTGACTGCCATGTTATGCTCTGAGCCTGTTAGGCATAGTAGTTCATGGCATTTAGCAAATCTGAAGGGTAGCCCTAGAGCTGTCCCAATTTTACTGAAAGCAGGAAGAGATGAATCACAAAGAGGTAAAATCACTTGACCAAAGTCCCACAGCTAATAAATGGTGAACTAGGATTCAAACCCAGAGATTGACTTGAGCCTATGCTCCTAAAGATTATACTATATTATAGAAGAAGTGAGAACTCAGTGCTGTGTTGTCTGTTAACACTCTTGACATATTGGATATCAGTTTGAAAGTTGTAAGAGACACCCCAAATAACAGCAGTTGAAGTAATTTATGAATATAACTCATCACATATAAAAGTCTAAGAGTAACTGAGAGGTTGACACATTACATCTTACATCCACTGGCTAGAACTTGGTCACATGGCAACACTTTCTTACAAAGAGAGGCTAAAAAATCATGTTTTATCTTGATGATCATGTACCAACAAAGTACAAATACTAGGTAAAAAGAGAACAGCTATTGGGAGCAGCAACCTGCACTGAAGTGGATTAACTCTTCATATTTTCTCCAAATTCTTTCAAGGTCAATTCCTTCTCTAAATAGTTTTACATTAAACTTGAGTTACAGAATAACTTCAATATTCATCAGATATAACAGGTGCATCCTTGTTTTGTCTCTGCAGAACATAGACGTGGAATTATTAGGGTGAAATCTTTAATGGTGTATGGGCATCTTTTGTGTTGAAAACAGCATCACAAGAGAACAGATGTATCCCTAATGCTTGCAGGTACCATCTCGTTCCCTGGCAAGGACTAGCCCGTGATTTTGCTTAAGTCAGGAACAGAAGTGCAGGACAGCCTATGTTTTCTAGGAGAGGTAAAAACATAGACCAGAGGCTTGACAACCTGATAATATTGAGGAAGTCTTTGGCCTTTCAGTACTGATGGAACACTAGTTGTTCATTGCTTTCCATTGGGTTCTGATCTAAGAGTTAGTCAGTAAATAAATCCTTTAAAAAGGGCAAACAAATTGTCAAGGGCTAAATTTGGCACTGTGGGAGAGGCATTGCCTTTATAAAGTTGTGTGTCACTAATTAAGTGATGAATCCAGAGCTGTAATTAATACTGTGTTCATTTACCAAGGTCACATATTTGGAGGAGCTGAACATATGACAGCAGTGAATCCTTTGATTGCTTCAAAAGTAAATATAGGGTAGGTGAGTAGTTCCAGATAAAAAAGTATCCTGGGCTTCCCTGGTGGCGCAGTGGTTGAGAGTCCACCTGCCCATGCAGGAAACACAGGTTCGTGCCCCGGTTCGGGAAGATCCCACGTGCCGCGGAGCGGCTGGGCCCGTGAGCCATGGCCACTGAGCCTGCGCGTCTGGAGCCTGTGCTCCGCAACGGGAGA
>NW_006787659.1:415811-422184 GCF_000442215.2 Lipotes vexillifer | reverse complement strand
CCGCAAAAAAAAAAAAAAAAAAAAAGAAAAGTATCCTGATTGTGGTACTATATACCAGAAATTATATTAGGCAGTGGAGGGAGATATAGGCATGAACAAAAATAATAACTTTGACATTGTAGATCTTACATTCTGGAGGGGGAGAAAAACAGTAAATAAATATCACTATTAAATATTATTATAGCAGTACATTTAATAAGTGAATAATATTAAATAATATTTTAAATAAAATGAAATATTTTAAAATAATATTAATGTTAGATAGTTAAGTAGGTAATAAAGATTTGATCTGTCATGTGGTTGTGGTATATGATCAGAAGAAAAACAGAGTAAGGTAGGGATTACAGAGAAATGACGTGGGGTATTTAGAGTGAGTGGTCAGGAAAGGCCCTCTTCTCAGGCACATTTATTTTTTAATTTTTTAATTTTTATTTTTTGCGGTACACGGGCCTCTCACCGTTGTGGCCTCTCCCGCTGCGGAGCACAGGCTCCGGACGCGCAGGCTCAGCGGCCACGGCTCACGGGCCCAGCTGCTCCACAGCACGTGGGATCTTCCCGGACCGGGGCACGAACCCGCGTCCCCTGCATCGGCAGGCAGACTCTCAACCACTGCGCCACCAGGGAAGCCCCTCAGGCACATTTAAATCGAGACAACTTTGAGATGGAAGAGTAGGTCAAGCAGAGGTCACAGCACGTGCAGTGACCCTGAGTAGTGATGGTGCTGGGTGTCCTGGGAGCATCGAGAGCAGCTGACTGCAGCAGATTGAGCCTGAGGAGAGTGCTAAGACATGGGGTCTGAGATGTTTCTGGGGCACAGAGCTTATAGAGACTGTGAAGCCAAGGTGAAGACTTCACATTTCATTTGGAGCAAGGCTGTCGTTGATCATTATAACTCTCCTTCTGTTACTCATTGCATATTATTTCTTATTTCATCAGCCAGTCCTTCTCAACAGTGTTTCAGTTGGTGGGTTAAGTTAGGCCTTCATCTCTGAAAGGTTTGAATGATCAATGTCTGTGTCTTTGTGTTTTCCTATAGTTTTCCAATTAAGTTATACTATTGGATATGAAATGACTAAGAAGCATCTCAGAAAATCTCCTAGGTTCCACATGTATTCCTCCCTGCCCCCACTGTATAACATCAACTCGATTTCCTCTGGGTAAATGACATTAGTCACCCAAACAATAATTTAATCACCTTTGCCTATTAATGCTTTAGTGGCACCAGTGGGCCCAAATGTCCAGGTGATGGTGTCAGTTTCCAATCCAGTGGACTTCTTGTTGCATCACCTCGACCATTTCTTCTCTTGGGATTTGAAATGACTAAATGAGCGGAGTCAAATTTAGAGGAACAGAAAGTCAGTACTTTGAGTGGAATATTAGTTGTAATAGCGAGAAGACCCACACTTCCTTTCACCATAGTATTCTGACTATGACAGAAGCAGCACAGCCCCTGGTTCCAAAGCTGTACTTCATCCTACAGGTAAGTGCTCTGAGCTTTCTGAGTGTCGCTTCCGACACAGGCCACGTCTGAGCTTTCAATAGGCCATCCTACTGATCTATTGGGTCATCTCCTTCTAGATAATGGTATATGTGGTAAATTCCAGTGTAGTCCACAGGGTCCAAAGCCGTAGCTGGGCTTTTGCTGTAAAATGAGTTCTTTAGTCAGAAGTGATGTTTTGTGAGATGGTCATGTTGTCAGAAGCATTGCAGAGAGCAAATGCAAATCAGTATGACAAATGTTTACACTATGAAGACACACGGCTGCTCCCATTGGGATGGAAGGATCCGGTATAATCAACCTGCTGCCACGTGGCTGTTTGGTCTCCCTGGGATTGGTGTCCTGTAGGAGGCTCTGTGTTGGTGTCTAATGTTTGCAAGTTAGTTGCTCAGTAATGGCAAGAGCCTAGACAGCCTAGAAGAGGAAAGTGCATGCTTTTCATCATATGCGTACGTTCGATCTCTGCTGCCTTGGTTACTTTTTTTAACAGACACATCAGCAAGCACTAGAACAGCTAGAGAAAGAGGCTGACTGGCATCCGTGAATGTATTTCCATTGCCATCTGATCACTGAGAGCCTCCTCTGCCATGAATGATATTTGGTTATAATTCGTAGAGGACAAAAATATCTTTGCATGTGCCTTTCTCAGAGAGCTATCCACATACCTTCTCCCCAGATTTCCTTGTCACCAATCTATTCTTTCCAAGTCCCTGACCATTCAGCTAAACTCTTAGCCACTACCCATGAATCAGTGTAGACCTTTTCCTCTAGCTATCTCTGAATGTAGAGAAAGGGACAACAGAATATTCTGCTTAAGTTTTCTTTAGCAGGATGTTTTCCGTTCACTTCCATCTTTAAGAAATACTCTAGATTGGGGCAATGATGCTGAAGCAATCTATTTCCAGTTGCTTTCAGTATATCACACTATAAACCAGGCCCCAGTGGTCGTAAGGATGCCCTGTGATGCCTGAAGCATAGATTGAGGTAGAGACAATGCAGCAGGAGCAGGTGATGTATGAATCACTTGATGACATCACTTGTGTCTGCCTTCACGATATGCTCCAGGTTCATCTCTTATAGCCCATTTCCACCTAGTGGGTTGCTGGTGCATATGCCCAATTTTCTGGTTTGATCGGTCAAATACCATGGTGGGCAGTTTAGAATGCACGGTCAAGTGATGTCTTTCAGTCAAGTGTACAGCACTGGGAGAACCCAGTGGCCATTTAAGAGCTATTTCTCATAAAGAGAATAGTTATCATAGAATGGGATAAGACTTTGCTCTGAAAGCTTTAAGATCAGCACTGTGATTGTCCTATTGAAGGCTACTAGCAGGACTATGAGACACGCATATTTGCCACAAACGCTTCAGTCCCCCTACCCCCCCGGGTATGCCGGGTTATAAGGCCTCAAGGGCAGAGTAGCTTTCATTACATCCTGGATCTGTAGCAGAATCTTCTCTTTCTCTGGGCCCCACTCTAAATCAGAAGGCTTAAAGTTACCCTTTAAATAGCTTGGAGCAGCACACTGAAATATGATATATATTTGCCTCGAAAATCCAAAAGATACCAAACTAGCCTTATGCCTTTTTCTTAATTCCAGGTAGTCCAAGTTGACGCAATTTGTCTTTCACTTTGGAGGAAGTGCCTCAACTTGCTCCAGACCATTGGAGTCCCAGAAACTTCTCAGAGGTCGAGGGCCTCTGAATTTCTGTTTCTTGCCTATCCTCTGGCCCTCATGTGTCTTAGTAAGGCATTTAAACCTCATGCTACTTCCTGTTTTCCAGGTCCAATCAGTATGATGCCATCCATATGCTGGACCAGTGTGTTGATCTACAGATTGTCCAGACAATCCCGATTTCTACAGACTAGGTTATGACAGAGGAAAGGGGAGCTGGCACAGTCTTCAAGCAAGACAGCAAAGGCATACTGTTGGTTCATTCTAGTTGAAAACTAATAGTGCAGGAGCTAATCAGGATAACAATAGTATTTAAAATCATGACCTCACACCGGTCAGAATGGCCATCATCAAAAAATCTACAAACAATAAATGCCGGAGAGGGTGTGGAGAAAAGGGAACCCTCCTACACTGTTGGTGGGAATGTAAATTGGTACAACCACTATGGAGAACAGTATGGAGGTTCCTTAAAAAACTAAAAATAGAGCTACCATGTAATCCAGAAATCCCACTCCTGGGCATTTATTCAGAGAAAACCATAATTCATAAAGATACATGCACCCCAATGTTCGTTGCAGCACTATTTACAATAGCTGAATTTTGAAATCTTGCTGAAAGGTAGAGTAGAATAAGCATTGAGAGCTGAATGTCAAATCTGGCAGAGTGACTCTTCAGTGACTTGAAAAGAGCAGTTTCAGTGGAGTGGGTAGCAGGGGCCAAATAGCCCGATTGGAATGGACTCAAGGGAGAATGGAAGAGAGTCATTGGAGAGGGCAAATATAAAAAGGTCTTTCAGTGAGGGTTCTTGTAAAGATAATGAAAGAAATTAGTGTCAACTGGAGGGAGTCAAAACAGCATGCCTGTGTGCTGATGGAAATGATGGAAGAGAAATGGGAAAAAATATGTTTCAGGAAAAAGGGGTGATAAGTACATGAATGAAGACAGTGCATATGTAAGAGTCAGGAGAGTGTTCTACAGTTAAGGTTCAAAGATGATCCGCAGTCAGGGCTTATAAAAGGGAGGAAGGAGGTAAACGTTTGAACTCAGCATACTTGGTCATTCTTCAAGAGGTAGGCTCAGAATGGTTCTCCCTTTCCTCAACATGCCCCCTGCCACACACACACACACACACACCCTTCCATGCAGACACAAAAACATTAGCAACAAAGCATGGGAAACTGGAAGGCCAGGTGGAGATGCTCATAAATATTCATCAAAACATCGTGTTGGTGTTTCCTGGCTTTCTGTCCTCAAATATCACTGTTATGTTTCAGAACCAAGTATTTTTACTGTTAGATTACAAATTATCTCCAGACCTAGGGAAGACTCTGAGCAGTTTGAAAATAACAATGTACATTTCATGATTTAGCAAAACAAACACAGA
Source organism: Lipotes vexillifer (assembly GCF_000442215.2). NCBI lineage: Eukaryota > Metazoa > Chordata > Mammalia > Artiodactyla > Lipotidae > Lipotes > Lipotes vexillifer. The sequence continues at coordinate 417,628 of NW_006787659.1, read as the reverse complement.
TGCCATGGATGGCTTGTAGGGACAGCTGTTGTAACATTATGGAGTCAGGAAAAAGAACGTCTTGCTTCTGTATATTATAGGGTTGGAACTTTTTTGACCTGGAGTCAGAGATACAGTTTGCTCATGTTATCAACATAAGGGATGAGCAAACTTTTTTTTAAAGGAGCAGGCAGTAAATATTTCAGGCTTGTGGATGATATGACAACTGCCTCAACCGCTCTGTCCTGCTATATACTAGCTGTGTGACATTGGCAAAATTATATGCCAGTCTGTGTCTCAGTGTTCTCATCTGTACAGTAAGGATACTATTAGCACCTGCTTTGTAGGTACAAACTAAATATGTTAATATAGTTAATGCTTAGAACTGGATCTGGCAGAAAAGACTCTCAGCCAGTGAGGGCTCTTATTACAGTATACTACGCTGAGTCGCACTCCTATTCCTTTCTCCTATTGCCCAGTTCCCAACAGCCATCAACATAAGGTGATCATTTTTGTTATTTGTGTGTGCTTATGTCCTTTATGTAAAAATAAGCAAACAAGAATATTTTCATTTTTTCTCAATTTATGCAAACTACACACAAAATGTCACCTTACTTTAAAAAACTTAGTGTGTCTTTAAAATCTTTATACACCAACAATTAGAGAGCATCTTCAGTCTTTTGTACAGCTGCATAATGTTCCATTTTACCCACATAATCTATTTATCCAATCCTCTGTTTATGGACAACATATTTATTTCTAAATATTTGCTATGAATAAGGAATAACCTAGTACGTATGCCAGTTTGAGTTGTGTAAATATACCTATAAGGTAAATATCCAAGACTGAAATTTTAGGCCAGAATGTTAATGATTTTGTAATTTGGGTAGATATGTTAATTTTTTTTAATGTTGTCTAATTTATTAGTTAAGGTCCTGGGTTCTAGAATCAAACTGAGTTCAAATCCCAGCTTCACTACTGCTACCTCTATAAAATGAGCAGTTCCATCTACATCACAGTACCCCAGCTAGAGCTGTTTCCATTCAGCTGTGGTTAGAATCCAGTATCAAGTGGATTGAGAGTATGGACATTGAACGTGGAGTCAATTGTTTCAAAAAGTTTGTCTATGAAATGAAAGAGAGAATGTAAAGAGTTTGGGATGATGGATGAAGGGACTCTTAAGGTGGGAGAGATGTGAGCATATTTAAATTTTGATGGGCGTGATTTGGTTGAGAAGAACTGATTATACAGTACAGGAATATGCAGGAAAGCATAACAGTTACTGAGAAGGAAGATGATAATAGGAAAGGAAGAAGAAGGAAATGGGCTTATTGGGCTTAAATGATGGGAAGAGCTTCCCACTGCAGTAACATGAGGGATCAAAGACAAAGGAAGCTGTAGCACTTATAGTTTTAGTAGAAGGTAGTGAGGGCTTTTCCATCTGGTCGCTTCAACATTTTTCACCAAAGTAAAAGGCAGAGTCATCTTCTGAGATTAAGGGAGAAAGGGGCAGTTGAAGGGTTAGTAGTTGGCTCTTTGAGAGGAATAGGAAAGGTTGAAGCTTGTTGCAGACGATGACAAGTTAAGTTGATCAAAGAAATGGATGACGATTGCCAGTCAATGCCGTGCTCCCATTTGAGTTTGGTCATCTTACATCCACAGTGGAACCCAGCTGTCTCTCTGTGGGACTTCAGCCGCGCTTAGCCACTCAGGTGTAGCACATGTATTAATTACTTGATTTTCTAGGTAAGTAGCAATTGGGGGGTACTCGCCAAGTAGTGCATTTTTTTTTTTTTTTTTTTTTTTTCTTGGTGTTTCAGGGCCCTTCCTTTTTTGTG
>NW_006787659.1:403460-415545 GCF_000442215.2 Lipotes vexillifer | reverse complement strand
CCCGCGTCTCCTGCATCGGCAGGCGGACTCTCAAGCACTGCGCCACCAGGGAAGCCCGCCAAGTGCATTTTTAAAATAAGTGAAGAGAGCAATAGATTGGGAAAAAGTGGAGGATTCAGGAGGGTGAGAACAATTTAATAAGCAAATAGGAAGGAGAAGTTGTAATAAGGTAATGGGCACAAATCATGTAGCATCACCCCTAGTACATAGTTAGTACATAGTGCTCAGTAAATGTTTACTGCTGTCATCATCATGAACAGAATTGTATCCATTTATCCAACCTAATGCTTCTCTTTGAGTCCCAAGAGTACAAGAATCTTTCAACAGAGAAAGTAGGAGAGGCTTCAAGCCAGCTGGTTATTTCAAAAGTATAAAATCAATCTACTTGTTTTTAATCTGGCATGCCAATGGGGCAGTTCATTTTTGTTTTCCTTATTTCTATGGCAAACATGTTGCACTAACTTTGAGAGTGATCAAAGTACAAGACAAAAAAAACTTGACCTGGTCAAGTCGAGCATTTCTATGATAGCTTTAAGGAGCTGCCACAAATTTGATATCTGATTTAAAGCAATCATTGTTGCCTTCCCCTCACCTCCCGTCTTTGAAGGTTGGCTTGTGGAATTGGACCTAGGAGGGGAGGAAGAGGGTGAACACATCAGGTCATTTGATGTTGTTAGAACCAGGATGTATATTGATCAGCTCAGTTACTTAATCCTTTTGTAACTCTGCTGTTCCAATACAGTGAGGCTCTGAAGCCCTATGAGCAGGCTCTTTTGCTAGGGGTTCTCGTGTTTACTGAAGAAGAGTTAGAGCGGGTGGGAGGACGAATACACACAACAACGAAAAGAACACAATGGAAATCATCTAATGTATTATCTATATGAATGTGAAAGCATGGAAGAGAGCAGAATTTTTAGCAGTTCCACATGAAAGATTAAAATAATTCAGAGTGATTTGTGTAAACTATGCGACAAGTCAGCACATTTGAATCTCATTTGAATTCCACAATGATCATAAAAAGAGGTGTAAGCAGAATAGCTTTGGTTAGCTCTGCGTGTCTTTTACTGGCAGCGTGAAGAATAAAACTCTTTAGCTGTACATAGGTGTAGAACTTCAGCTGGGCTGCGGTTAGATGCTCTGAGCTTTCAGTGGTCGTATTTGTCTTCCCTGTTGATCCTTTTTTATTTTGTTTGTTTTATGTTCTTTATTGTCTGTCTCCCCTATTAGAGGGCATGGCCTATGATTGTTTCTCTCCAGTTCCTAGAATAGTGCCTGGAATATATTATTAGGTCCTCAGTAAATATTAATTGAATGGATTAATGAGTGAATGATGAATGTCTAAATTGTGCTTTCACCATGTAAGTAAATTCTTTTTTTTCAAGAAGGTATTTGATTGAACCTATGTATGAAAATTTACTATTTTTGAATCACCTTCACATAGCATCAGTTGAAGGAGATTTATTGGGTAGCTGCAAAGTGTGTGGGGCAGAGGACTTGAACTGCTTTTGGTGATGTAAAAAGCCCACTGTCTGAGCCTGTGCCAGCGAATACCATGGCATATCATGGAGGGGGTTATGCTTGCTTGATCAGAGTTGGGGCTGACACTTGGCTGGAAATGTCTTCAAGTAAAAGAATTAGGTAGAAAAATTTTCCAATAGCTATAAAGAAAATTTTTCCATTAATTAAATGTGAGCTAGGAGACCACCAGAGTTTTTTCTTTAAATATAGAACTGATGGCAAATTGTGGTTTCAGTCATCATGATTACGCAAATACAAACCTCTTTAAGAGCATTATAAATAGTGTGGCTTAGAAAGAAGAGCCTCTTGACTTTTTTCCTCACAGTTCTTTTTCTTTCTCCAATGAGTTCTTGACCGTGTAAAATATTACATCCTGATTTCCTAACATGAGAAGCAAGCGTATTTCTGGATCTTGTTTCTTGCTTATTATGAGTAGTATTTATATTACACCCAGAGGATAGTTTTTTGTGTGTTATTCTTATAAATGACTTGAAAGATCCAATAAAAATGGGAAAGGGTTTCAGGATAATGGTTCCTTTTCAAATGGAGATGAAGCTTTTTGATTACGCAGGGTTGCCTTTCTCTGTTTACAGATACTTTGTCCTTTATCCTTGTCCCTGACCTTCTGTTTGCAGTGATCCTGTATGTAATGAGGCCTGGCATGCGTGGTGTCAGGGAAAGGTCCAGATAAGGGAGAGAGCACCATCAGATAGTCCTTGTCTAACATACAGTATTTCCCTCCATTATCCTTATCTTCATACTTACTTCTGTTACTACACCTTCTCCTGTTTTCAGAATCAGCATGAAACGGTGGAGCTCTTATTCTGCAATGACATATTTTAACGGCAAGATCTGTTTATGTATATTCCGTGAATTAAAGAGTGGAACAGTTTTCACTGAATTATCTAAATACATTTCCGAGATTTAGAGTCAACTGATTTGTAGGGACACTTGCCTTCCTTATCTTCTCTGAGGTGACTTTCAAAGTCTAGCTCTAACTATTATATAGAGACCGGGTAACTATATTCAATATCTTGTGATAAACCATAATGGAAAAGAATATATATAAAACTTAATCACTTTGCTGTACAGCAGAAATTAAACACAGCATTGTAAATCAGCTATACTTCAATAAAATTAAACAACAACAACAAAGGCTAGCTCTTACTACACTTTGTATTTATATCCCTTTTTTACCTTTCCAAACTCCCTAGCATACACTTCCTAAATTTTACTCCAAGATTTTCTCAGAGTGTTATTTTTTTTAATTTATTTTTTTTAACATCTTTATTGGAGTATAATTGCTTTTCAGAGTGTTATTTTAATAACACTGCTTCTGTTTTTAGGAGAATAATTTCCCTGGCAGATTTATTATATTCATATGTTTGAACAAGTTCATAGAAAGGCGAAGTCTTAAAACATGAATAGTCATTTATTTTTATTTTTATTAAGGCATAATCTACATTCAGTAAGTATCACCCTTTTTAGTGTCCAGTTCTGTGAGTTTTGACAAATATACAGTGACATAACCATGGTCACCTCCCAATTTTCCACAGCCCTCTGTAGATAATGCTGCAGTGAATGTGGGGGTAACATATATCTTTCTGTGCAGGTGTTTTTGTTTTCTTCAGATAAATACCCAGATGTAGAATTGTTGGATCATATGGTAGTTCTATTTTTAATTTTCTGAGGAAGCTCCACTATAGCGCTTGTACCATTTTGTATTCCCACCAACAGTTCACAAGGGATCCCTTGCCTCCACACCCTCATCAACATTTGTGATTTCTTGTATTTTTGATGCTGGCCATTCTAACAGGTGTGACTTGATATCTCATTGTGGTTTTGCTTTGCATTTCCCTGATGATTAGTGATGTGGAGAGTCTTTCCATGTACCTGTTGGCCATCTGTATGTCTTCTTTGTAAAAACGTCTATTTAAATCTGCCCATTTTTTAATTGATTTTTTCTTCTTTTTGTTTGCTGTTGCTTTACATATTTTGGATATCAGTCCCTTATCAGACATATGATTTGAAAATATTTCCTCCCATTCCTTCCATAAAAAGTAGGTTGCTTTTTATTTTGTTGCTGGTTTCCTTTGTAGTGCAGAAGCTTTTTAATTTCATATAGTCCTGCTTGTTTATTTTTGCCTTCATTGCCTTTGCTTGTGGTGTCAAATCTGAAAAATTGCCAAGATTGATATCAAGGAGTTTATGGCCTATGTTTTCTTCTAGGAGTCTTATGGTTTCAGGTCTTACGTCCAAGTCTTTCATCCATTGCTAGTTAATTTCTGTTTCTGGTGGAAGACAGTGGCCCAGTCTCACTCTTTGTTGTCCAGTTTTCCCAGCACCACTTATTGAAGAGACTGTCTTTTCCCCATTGTGTATTCTTGCCTCCTTTGTCAAAAATCTTACGGCATTAATAATTTCTCTTCTGTATACCAACATTTTACTAAGCCCTTTTTATATACTATTTCACCTCATTCTCAGAGAATGCTATGACATTTTTCTGAATATCCCATTTTCCTGAGGAGGCAACTGAACACCTCTGAGGTTAATAGGATTTCATGGGGTAACATAGCTAGGTAGAGACAGGAGATTGGCCCACTTTCAGGGCTATCCTACCTCAAAGCCCTTGTCCATTTTTCTAGGCTTATAACCACTTCTCCAACCTGGGATTTTAAGTCAGGAACCCAGAGATATTGCATTCAGTCAAGTTGACATATTTAATTACTGTTTTTTGAGGATTTTTAAGTTGCTTGCAGACATGTTATGAGCAATCTATAGACAGCATTCTTCCATCAGATGAACTTTCCGAGCTGGAGGGGTCTTGCTTATATTTTCATGGATCTGTTGTAAAACAATCTCTATTTTCATAAGAGTCCCTGAGACTTTTTCTTCCGTGTTCATTTCTGTTAGGAAGTGGTACAAAGAGCTGGTAGGAGGATCAGAGGCTGCAGATTTAAGTTTGGGGGTCTTTCATCATTGAGGAAGTCTTTCTTTGTTGAGCAATGTTTGGCTTTGATTTGCATCCACAAACAAACACACATGCATACACGCATGCATCCACACATACATCTGTACATACATGCCTGGGTATACCCATATTACCACCACCCATGTCCAGATGTTAAACATTTCGACCTCCCCCAGGAGGCGCCCTCATCCCTTCTTTAGTCTAAAGGGACCCCTCCCACCCTCAGCCCCCATGAATACATATATATACACACACATAGAGGTAACCCAATCTTTTCACTTCTATCCCCATATATTAGTTTTCCATGTTGTACTGGGTGAAAGTGGAATCATGTGGAGTGCATTTTTGGGAGTCTGACTTCTTTCACTAAACGTAGTTTTGAGATTTACCCATGATCTTTTTCAGTTATTATTTGTTTGCTTTTCATTTTCATAGCTTTGTAGTAGTTCATTGTCTGAATCTCTTCCAACCTGTTTATCCGTCTTTCTGTGAATGGATACTTGGATTAAAGCTGCTAAGAACATTCTTGCCATGATCTTCGTGTGGACATAGGCACTCATTTTTCTTGAGTGTATACCTAGGAATGGCGTTTTGGTGTCATAGGGTCAGGCTTGTATTTTCAAAAAGTGATTTGGAATGCTGTTCAGAGGAAGGAGCACAGCAAATGATTAAAAAGAAGTGAAATAGTACTTATGATTGGAGAAAAAGGAATTGGGGTTACTCAATCTAGAAGATATGGCTGAGAGATGATTTCCTAATTCTCTTGAAGTATATAAAGGCTAAATTTAGGGAAGAAAGGAACACAATATCAGTTTATACAAAGTACAGGAAGAGAGAAAATGGGATTAAATTTTAGCAAAAGAATGCTTAGGCAGAGTATTATAATTAACATAGAAATAGGTTCCCCTACCCAGGGTGTCTTCAGATAGAATGCTCTCTCCTATGGTAAAAGGTAGATAGAAACAAACCCTTCCTGCTATCTCATGAGTCCTTATTCTTTTTTTTGTTTTACAATCGTGTGCCAGTTTCTGGTTCACAACAAAGTGAATCAGTTATACATATACATAAGTTCCCATATCTCTTCCCTCTTGCGTCACCCTCCCCCCCATCCCCCAGTCCCACCCCTCTAGGTGGTCACAAAGCACCGAGTGGATCTCCCCGTGCTATGCGGCTGCTTCCCACTAGCTATCCATTCCACGCTTGGTAGTGTATATATGTCTCTGCCACCCTCCCGCCCTGTCACAGCTTACCCCTCTCCGTCCCCGTGTCCCCAAGTCCATTCCCCAGCAGGTCCATGTCTACATTAATGTCCTACTCCCAGATTCTGCATGATATTTTTTTCTTTTTTTTCTTAAATTCCATATATATGTGTTAGCATACAGTATTTGTCTTTCTCTTTCTGACTTACTTCACTCTGTATGACAGACTCTAGGTCCATCCACCTCATTACAAATAGCTCAATTTCGTTTCTTTTTATGGCTGAGTAATATTCCATTGTATATATGTGCCACATCTTCTTTATCCATTCATCCGATGATGGACACTTAGGTTGTTTCCATCTCCGGGCTATTGTAAATAGAGCTGCAATGAACATTTTGGTACATGACTCTTTTTGAATTTTGGTTTCCTCAGGGTATATACCTAGTAGTGGGATTGCTGGGTCATATGGTAGTTCTATTTGTAGTTTTTTAAGGAACCTCCATACTGTTCTCCATAGTGGCTGAACCAATTCACATTCCCACCAGCAGTGCAAGAGTGTTCCCTTTTCTCCACACCCTCTCCAGCATTTATTGTTTCTAGATTTTTTGATGATGGCCATTCTGACTGGTGTGAGATGATATCTCATTGTAGTTTTGATTTGCATTTCTCTAATGATTAATGATGTTGAGCATTCTTTCATGTGTTTGTTGGCAGTCTGTATATCTTCTTTGGAGAAATGTCTATTTAGGTCTTCTGCCCATTTTTGGATTGGGTTGTTTATTTTTTTGTTATTGAGCTGCATGAGCTGCCTGTAAATTTTAGAGATTAATCCTTTGTCAGTTGATTCATTTGCAAATATTTTCTCCCATTCTGAGGGCTGTCTTTTGGTCTTGTTTATGGTTTCCTTTGCTGTGCAAAAGCTTTGAAGTTTCATTAGGTCCCATTTGTTTATTTTTGTTTTTATCTCCATTACTCTAGGAGATGGGTCAAGAAGGATCTTGCTGTGATTTATGTCATAGAGTGTTCTGCCTATGTTTTCCTCTAAGAGTTTGATAGTTTCTGGCCTTACATTTAGGTCTTTAATCCATTTTGAGCTTATTTTTGTGTATGGTGTTAGGGAGTGATCTAATCTCATACTTTTACATGTACCTGTCCAGTTTTCCCAGCACCACTTATTGAAGAGGCTCTCCTTTCTCCACTGTATATTCCTGCCTCCTTTATCAAAGATAAGGTGACCATATGTGCGTGGGTTTATCTCTGGGCTTTCTATCCTGTTCCGTTGATCTATCTTTCCATTTTTGTGCCGGTACCATACTGTCTTGATTACTGTAGCTTTCTAGTATACTCTGAAGTCAGGGAGCCTGATTCCTCCAGCTCTGTTTTTTGTTCTCAAGATTGCATTGGCTGTTTGGGGTGTTTTGTGTTTCCATAGTCATTTTCACAATGTTGATTCTTCTAATCCAAAAACATGGTATATCTCTCCATCTATTTGTATCATCTTTAATTCTTTCATCAGTGTCTTATAATTTTCTGCATACAGGTCTTTTGTCTCCTTAGGTAGGTTTATTCCTAGATATTTTATTCCTTTAGTTGCAGTGGTAAATGAGAGTGTTTTCTTGATTTCATTTTCAGATTTCTCGTCATTACTGTATAAGAATGCCAGAGATCACTGTGTATTAATTTTGTATCCTGCTACTTTAACACATTCAATGCTTAGCTCTAGTAGTTTTCTGGTAGCATCTTTAGGATTCTCTATGTATAGGATCATGTCATCTGCAAACAGTGACAGCTTTACTTCTTCTTTTCCGATTTGCATTCCTTTAATTTCCTTTTCTACTCTGATTGCTGTGGCTAAAACTTCCAAAACTATGTTGAATAACAGTGGTGAGAGTGGGCATCCTTGCCTTGTTCCTGATCTTAGTGGAAATGGTTTCAGTTTTTCACCATTGAGGACGATGTTGGCTGTGGGCTTGTCATATACGGCCTTTATTATATTGAGGAAAGTTCCCTCTACACCTACTTTCTGCAGGGTTTTTATCATAAATGGGTGTTGAATTTTGTCAGAAGCTTTCTCTGCATCAATTGAGATAATCATATGGTTTTTCTCCTGCAATTTGTTAAGATGGTGTATCACGTTGATTGATTTGCATATATTGAAGAATCCTTGCATTCCTGGAATAAACCCCACTTGATCTTGGTGTATGATGCTTTTAATGTGCTGTTGGATTCAGTTTGCTAGTATTTTGTTCAGGAGTTTTGCACCTTTGTTCATCAGTGATATTGGCCTGTACTTTTCTTTCTTTGTGACGTCCTTTTCTGGTTTTGGTATCAAGGTGATGGTGGCCTCGTAGAATGAGTTTGGGAATGTTCCTCCCTCTGCTATATTTTGGAAGAGTTTGAGAAGGATAGGTGTTAGCTCTTCTCTAAATGGTTGATAGATGTTTCGCCTGTGAAACATCTGGTCCCGGACTTTTGTTTGTTGAAAAATTTTTAATCACAGTTTCAATTTCAGTGCTTGTGATTGATCTGTTCATATTTTCTATTTCTTCCTGATTCAGTCTTGGCAGGTTGTGCATTTCTAAGAATTTGTCCATTTCTTCCAGGTTGTCCATCTTATTGGCATAGAGTTGCTTGTAGTAATCTCTCATGATCTTTTGTATTTCTGCAGTGTCAGTTGTTACCTCTCCTTTTTCATTTCTAATTCTATTGATTTGGGTGTTCTCCCATTTTTTCTTGATGAGTCTGGCTACTGGTTTATCAATTTTGTTTATCTTCTCAAAGAACCAGCTTTTAGTTTTATTGATCTTTGTTATCATGTCCTTAATTTCTTTTTCATTTATTTCTGATCTGATTTTTATGATTTCTTTCCTTTTGGTAACTTTGGGGTTTCTTTTGTTATTCTTTCTCTAATTGCTTTAGGTGCAAGGTTAGGTTGTTTATTTGAGATGTTTCCTGTTTCTTAAGGTAGGATGGTATTGCTATAAACTTCCCTCTTAGAACTGCTTTTGCTGCATCCCATAGGTTTTGGGTCATCGTGACTCCATTGTCATTTGTTTCTAGGTATTTTTTTATTTCCTCTTGGATTTCTTCAGTGATCACTTCGTTATTAAGTAGAGTATTGTTTAGCCTCCATGTGTTTGCATTTTTTACAGATCTTTTCCTGTAATTGATATCTAGTCTCATGGCGTTGTGGTCGGAAAAGATACTTGATACAATTTCAATTTTCTTAAATTTACCAAGGCTTGATTTGTGGCCCAAGATATGATCTATCCTGGAGAATGTTCCATGAGCACTTGAGAAAAATGTGTATTCTGTTGTTTTTGGATGGAGTGTCCTATAAATATCAATTAAGTCCATCTTGTTTAATGTATCATTTAAAGCTTGTGTTTCCTTATTTATTTTCATTTTGGATGATTGTCCATTGGTGAATGTGGGCTGTTAAAATCCCCTACTATGAATGTGTTACTGTCTATTTCCCCTTTTATCGCTGTTAGTATTTGCCTTATGTACTGAGGTGCTCTTATGTTGGGTGCATAAATATTTACAGTTGTTATATCTTCTTTGTGGATCAATCCCTTGATCATTATGTAGTGTCCTTCTTTGTCTCTTCTAATAGTCTTTATTTTAAAGTCTATTTTGTGTGATATGAGAATTGCTACTCCAGCTTTCTTTTGGTTTCCATTTGCATGGAATATCTTTTTTCATCCCGTTACTTTCAGTCTGTATGTGTCTCTAGGTCTGAAGTGGGTCTCTTGTAGACAGCATATATATGGGTCATGTTTTTGTATCCATTCAGCCAATCTGTGTCTTTTGATGGGAGCATTCAGGCCATTTACATTTAAGGTAATTATCGATATGTATGTTCCTATTCCCATTTTCTAAATTGTTTTGGGTTCATTATTGTAGGTCTTTTCCATCTTTTGTGTTTCTCGCCTAGAGAAGTTCCTTTAGCATTTGTTGTAAAGCTGGTTTGGTGGTGCTGAACTCTCTCAGCTTTTGCTTGTCTGTAAAGGTTTTAATTTCTCTGTCAAATCTGAATGAGATCCTTGCTGGGTAGAGTAATCTTGGTTGCAGGTTTTTCTCCTTCATCACTTTAAATATGTCCTGCCACTCCCTTCTGGCTTGCAGAGTTTCAGCTGTTAACCTTATGGGGATACCCTTGTGTGTTATTTGTTGTTTTCCCCTTGCTGCCTTTAATATGTTTTCTTTGTACTAAATTTTTGACAGTTTGATTAGTATGTGCCTTGGCGTATTTCTCCTTGGATTTATCCTTTATGGGACTCTCTGTGCTTCCTGGGCTTGATTAACTATTTCCTTTCCCATATTACGGAAGTTTTCAACTATAATCTCTTCAAATATTTTCTCAGTCCCTTTCTTTTTCTCCTCTTCTCCTGGAAGCCCTATAATTCGAATGTTGGCACATTTAATGTTGTCCCAGAGATCTCTGAGACTATCCTCAGTTCTTTTCATTCTTTTTGCTTTATTCTGTTCTGCAGTAGTTATTTCTACTATTTTATCTTCCAGGTCACTTATCCGTTCTTCTGCCTCAGTTATTCTGCTATTGATCCTTCTAGAGTAGAGTATTTTTCATTTCACTTATTGTGTTGTTCATCGTTGCTTGTTTCATCTTTAGTTCTTCTAGGTCCTTGTTAAATGTTTCTTGCATTTTGTCTGTTCTATTTCCAAGATTTTGGATCATCTTTACTATCATTATTATGAATTCTTTTTCAGGTAGACTGCCTATTTCCTCTTCATTTGGTAGGTCTGGTGGGTTTTTATCTTGCTCCTTCATCTGCTGTGTGTTTTGCTTATCTTACTGTGTTTGGGGTCTCCTTTTTGCAGGCTGCAGGTTCGTAGTTTCTGTTGTTTTTGGTGTCTGTCCCCAGTGGCTAAGGTTGGTTCAGTGTGTTGTGTAGGCTTCCTGGTGGAGGGGGCTAGTGCCTGTGTTCTGGGGGATGAAACTGGGTCTTGTCTTTCTGGTGGGCAGGTCCACGTCTGGTGGTGTGTTTTGGGGTGTCTGTGGACTTATGATGATTTTAGGCAGCCTGTCTGCTAATGGGCGGGTTTGTGTTCCTGTCTTGCTAGTTGTTTGTCAGAGAATGTCCAGCAGTGTAGCTTGCTGGTCGTTGAGTGAAGCTGGGTCTTGGTGTTGAGATCGAGATCTCTGGGGGACTTTCACCATTTCATATTACGTGGAGCTGGGAGTTCTCTTGTGGATCAGTGAGCGAGAGAGAGAGAGAGAGAGAGAGAGAGAGGGAGAGAGAGAGAGAGAGAGGGAGAGAGAGAAAGAAAGAAAGAAAGAAAGGAAGGAAGGAAGGAAGGAAGGAAGGAAGAAAGAAAAAGAAAGAAAGGAAAGAAAGAAAGGAAAGAAAGAAAGAAAGAAGACAAAATAAAAGAAAGTAAGGTAAAATAAAATAAATTTATTAAAATAAAAAATAATAAGAAAAAAAAATTTTAATGAAAAAAAAAAGGACGGATAGAACCCTAGGACAAATGGTGGAAGTAAAGCTATACAGAAAAAATCTCACACAGAAGCATACACATACACACTCACAAAAAGAGGAAATGGGGAAAAAAATCATCAATCTTGCTCTCAAAGTCCACTTCCTCAATTTGGGATGCTTCGTTGTCTATTCATGTATTCCACAGATGCAGGGTACATTAAAGTTGATTGTGGAGCTTTAATCCGCTGCTTCTGAGGCTGCTGGGAGGGATTTCCCTTTCTCTTTGTTCTCACAGCTCACAGGGGCTCAGCTTTGGAATTGGCCCTGCCTCTGTGTGTAGGTTGCTGGAGGGCATCTGTTCTTCGCTCAGACAGGACGGGGTTAAAAGAGCCACTGATTCGGGGGCTCTGCCTCACTCAGGCTGGGGGGAGGGAGGGGTACGGAGTGTGGGTCGAGCCTGCGGCAGTAGAGGCTGGCGTGACATTGCACCAGCCTGAGGCGCGCCGTGCGTTCCCCAGGGAAATTGTCCCTGGATCCCAGAACCCTGGCAGTGGCGGGCTGCACAGGCTCCCCGGAAGGGGGTGTGTGGATAGTGACCTGTGCTCGCACACAGGGTTCTTGGTGGCTGCAGTAGCAGCCTTAGGGTCTCATGCCCGTCTCTGGGGTCCGCGCTTTTCGCCACGGCTTGCGCTTGTCTCTGGAGCTCCTTTAAGCACTGCTCTTAATCCCCTCTCCTCGCGCACCAGGAAACAAAGAGGGAAGAAAATGTCTCTTGCCTCTTCGGCAGCTCCAGACTTTTACCCGGACTCCCTCCCGGCTAGCCGTGGTGCATTAAACCCCTGCAGGCTGTGTTCACGCCGCCAACCACAGTCCTCTCCCTGAGCTCCGACCGAAACCGAAACCGAGCCTCAGCTCGCAGCCCCGCCCGCCCCCGGCGGGGGAGCACCCGCGC